>NC_088869.1:16582601-16700719 GCF_032884065.1 Artemia franciscana | reverse complement strand
GAGGTAATAGCTACGTCTGTGGAAAAATGAAGATATTAGACTATTTTATGATTGCACATGGTAAAGAATGTGATTAAAGGCTCTTTTCCTATTTCAAAAGTTTTAGTTTTTGGGGGTAATAGCTACGTCCATGGAAAAAATGAGGATATTAGACTATTTTATGATTGCAAATGGTAAAGAATGTGATTAAAGGCACTTTTCCTATTTCAAAAGTTTTAGTTTTTGGGGGTAATAGCTACGTCCATGGAAAAAATGAAGATATTAGACTATTTTATGATTGCATATGGTAAAGAATGTGATTAAAGGCTCTTTTCCTATTTCAAAAGTTTTAGTTTTTGGGGGTAATAGCTACGTCCATGGAAAAAATGAAGATATTTGACTATTTTATGATTGCAAATGGTAAAGAATGTGATTAAAGGCTGTTTTTCTATTTCAAAAGTTTTAGTTTTTGGGGGTAATAGCTACTTCCGTGGAAAAATGAAGATATTTGACTATTTTATGATTGCAAATGGTAAAGAATGTGATTAAAGGCTCTTTTCCTATTTCAAAAGTTTTAGTTTTCGAGGGTAATAGCTACGTCCTTCAAAAAAATGAAGATATTAGACTATTTTATGATTGCACATGGTAAAGAATGTGATTAAAGGCTCTTTTCCTATTTCAAAAGTTTTACTTTTCGGTGGTAATAGCTACGTCCGTGGAAAATATGAAGATATTAAACTATTTCATGATTGCACATGGTAAAGAATGTGATTAAAGGCTCTTTTCCTATTTCAAAAGTTTTAGTTTTCGGGGGTAATAGCTACATCCGTGGAAAAAAATGAAGATATTAGACTATGTTATGATTGCACATGGTAAAGAATGTGATTAAAGGCTCTTTTCCTATTTCAAAAGTTTTAGTTTTCGGGGGTAATCGCTACGTCCTTGGAAAAAAATGAAGATATTATTCAATTTTATGATTGCAAATGGTAAAGAATGTGATTAAAAGCTCTTTTCCTATTTCAAAAGTTTTAGTTTTCGGTGGGAATAGCTACGTCCGTGGAAAAAATGAAGATATTAAACTATTTCATGATTGCACATGGTAAAGAATGTGATTAAAGGCTCTTTCCCTATTTCAAAAGTTTTAGTTTTCGGGGGTAATAGCTACGTCCGTGGAAAAAAATGAAGATACTAGACTATTTTATGATTGCACATGGTAAAGAATGTGATTAAAGGCTCTTTTCTTATTTCAAAAGTTTTAGTTTTCGAGGGTAATAGCTATGTTGTGGAAAAAATGAAGATATTAGACTATTTTATGATTGCACATGGTAAAGAATGTGATTAAAGGTTCTTTTCCTATTTCAAAAGTTTTAGTTTTCGAGAGTAATAGCTATGTCTGTGGAAAAAATGAAGATATTAGACTATTTTATGATTGCACATGGTAAAGAATGTTATTAAAGGCTCTTTTCCTATTTCAAAAGTTTTAGTTTTCGGGGGTAATAGCTAAGTGCGTGGAAAAAATGAAGATATTAGACTATTTTATGATTGCAAATGGTAAAGAATGTGATTAAAGGCTCTTTTCCTATTTCAAAAGTCTTAGTTTTCGGAGGTAATAGCTACGTCTGTGGAAAAATGAAGATATTAGACTATTTTTTGATTGCACATGGTAAAGAATGTGATTAAAGGCTCTTTTCCTATTTCAAAAGTTTTAGTTTTTGGGGGTAATAGCTACGTCCATGGAAAAAATGAGGATATTAGACTATTTTATGATTGCAAATGGTAAAGAATGTGATTAAAGGCACTTTTCCTATTTCAAAAGTTTTAGTTTTTGGGGGTAATAGCTACGTCCATGGAAAAAATGAAGATATTAGACTATTTTATGATTGCAAATGGTAAAGAATGTGATTAAAGGCTCTTTTCCTATTTCAAAAGTTTTAGTTTTCGAGGGTAATAGCTACGTCCTTCAAAAAAAATGAAGATATTAGACTATTTTATGATTGCACATGGTAAAGAATGTGATTAAAGGCTCTTTTCCTATTTCAAAAGTTTTAGTTTTTGGGGGTAATAGCTACGTCCATGGAAAAAATGAAGATATTTGACTATTTTATGATTGCAAATGGTAAAGAATGTGATTAAAGGCTCTTTTTCTATTTCAAAAGTTTTAGTTTTTGGGGGTAATAGCTACTTCCGTGGAAAAATGAAGATATTTGACTATTTTATGATTGCAAATGGTAAAGAATGTGATTAAAGGCTCTTTTCCTATTTCAAAAGTTTTAGTTTTCGAGGGTAATAGCTACGTCCTTCAAAAAAAATGAAGATATTAGACTATTTTATGATTGCACATGGTAAAGAATGTGATTAAAGGCTCTTTTCCTATTTCAAAAGTTTTACTTTTCGGTGGTAATAGCTACGTCCGTGGAAAATATGAAGATATTAAACTATTTCATGATTGCACATGGTAAAGAATGTGATTAAAGGCTCTTTTCCTATTTCAAAAGTTTTAGTTTTCGGGGGTAATAGCTACATCCGTGGAAAAAAATGAAGATATTAGACTATGTTATGATTGCACATGGTAAAGAATGTGATTAAAGGCTCTTTTCCTATTTCAAAAGTTTTAGTTTTCGAGGGTAATAGCTATGTTGTGGAAAAAATGAAGATATTAGACTATTTTATGATTGCACATGGTAAAGAATGTTATTAAAGGCTCTTTTTCTATTTCAAAAGTTTTATTTTTCGGGGGTAATAGCTACGTCCGTGGAAAAAATGAAGATATTAGACTATTTTATGATTGCACATGGTAAAGAATGTGATTAAAGGCACTTTTTCTATTTCAAAAGTTTTAGTTTTCGGGGGTAATAGTTTCTTCCGTGGAAAAAATGAAGATATTAAACTATTTCATGATTGCACATGGTAAAGAAAGTGATTAAAGGCTCTTTTCCTATTTCAAAAGTTTTAGTTTTCGGGGGTAATAGCTACGTCCTTGGAAAAAAATGAAGATATTAGACTATTTTATGATTGCAAATGGTAAAGAATGTGATTAAAAGCTCTTTTCCTATTTCAAAAGTTTTAGTTTTCGGGGGTAATAGCTACGTGCGTTGAAAAAATGAAGATATTAGACTATTTTATGATTGCATATGGTAAAGAATGTGATTAAAGGCTCTTTTCTTATTTCAAAAGTTTTAGTTTTCGGGGGTAATAGCTACGTCTGTGGAAAAAATGAAGATATTAGACTATTTTTTTATTGCACATGGTAAAGAATGTGATTAAACGCTCTTTTCCTATTTCAAAAGTTTTAGTTTTCAGGGGTAATAGCTACGTCCCTGGAAAAAAATGAAGATATTAGACTATTTTATGATTGCACATGGTAAAGAATGTGATTAAAGGCTCTTTTCCTATTTCAAAAGTTTTAGTTTTCGGGGGTAATAGCTACGTCCGTGGAAAAAATGAAGATATTAGACTATTTTATGATTGCAAATGGTAAAGAATGTGATTAAAGGCTCTTTTTCTATTTCAAAAGTTTTAGTTTTGGGGGGTAATAGCTACGTCCCTGGAAAAAATGAAGATATTAGACTATTTTATGATTGCACATGGTAAAGAATGTGATTAAAGGCTCTTTTCCTATTTCAAAAGTTTTAGTTTTCGGGGGTAATAGCTACGTCCTTCAAAAATAATGAAGATATTAGACTATTTTATGATTGAACATGGTAAAGAATGTGATTAAAGGCTCTTTTTCTATTTCAAAAGTTTAATTTTTCGGAGGTAATAGCTACGTCCGTGGAAAAAATGAAGATATTAAACTATTTCATGATTGCACATGGTAAAGAATGTGATTAAAGGCTCTTTTCCTATTTCAAAAGTTTTAGTTTTCGGGGGTAATAGCTACGTCCGTGGAAAAAAATGAAGATATTAGACTATTTTATGATTGCACAAGGTAAAGAATGTGATTAAAGGCTCTTTTCCTATTTCAAAAGTTTTAGTTTTCGGTGGTAATAGCTACGTCCGTGGAAAAAATGAAGATATTAAACTATTTCATGATTGCACATGGTAAAGAATGTGATTAAAGGCTCTTTTCCTATTTCAAAAGTTTTAGTTTTCAGGGGTAATAGCTACGCCCGTGGAAAAAAATGAAGATATTAGACTATTTTATGATTGCACATGGTAAAGAATGTGATTAAAGGTTCTTTTCCTATTTCAAAAGTTTTAGTTTTCGAGAGTAATAGCTATGTTGTGGAAAAAATGAAGATATTAGACTATTTTATGATTGTACATGGTAAAGAATGTGATTAAAGGTTCTTTTCCTATTTCAAAAGTTTTAGTTTTCGAGAGTAATAGCTATATCTGTGGAAAAAATGAAGATATTAGACTATTTTATGATTGCACATGGTAAAGAATGTTATTAAAGGCTCTTTTTCTATTTCAAAAGTTTTATTTTTCGGGGGTAATAGCTACGTCCGTGGAAAAATGAAGATATTAGACTATTTTATGATTGCACATGGTAAAGAATGTGATTAAAGGCACTTTTTCTATTTCAAAAGTTTTAGTTTTCGGGGGTAATAGTTTCTTCCGTGGAAAAAATCAAGATATTAAACTATTTCATGATTGCACATGGTAAAGAAAGTGATTAAAGGCTCTTTTCCTATTTCAAAAGTTTTAGTTTTCGGGGGTAATAGCTACGTCCTTGGAAAAAAATGAAGATATTAGACTATTTTATG
This sequence comes from Artemia franciscana, assembly GCF_032884065.1. NCBI lineage: Eukaryota > Metazoa > Arthropoda > Branchiopoda > Anostraca > Artemiidae > Artemia > Artemia franciscana. The sequence goes on along the minus strand of NC_088869.1, from coordinate 16,696,031 downwards.
ATTGCAAATGGTAAAGAATGTGATTAAAAGCTCTTTTTCTATTTCAAAAGTTTTAGTTTTCGGGGGTAATAGCTACGTGCGTGGAAAAAATGAAGATATTAGACTATTTTATGATTGCATATGGTAAAGAATGTGATTAAAGGCTCTTTTCCTATTTCAAAAGTTTTAGTTTTCGGGGGTAATAGCTACGTCTGTGGAAAAAATGAAGATATTAGACTATTTTTTTATTGCACATGGTAAAGAATGTGATTAAACGCTCTTTTCCTATTTCAAAAGTTTTAGTTTTCAGGGGTAATAGCTACGTCCCTGGAAAAAAATGAAGATATTAGACTATTTTATGATTGCACATGGTAAAGAATGTGATTAAAGGCTCTTTTCCTATTTCAAAAGTTTTAGTTTTCGGGGGTAATAGCTACGTCCGTGGAAAAAATGAAGATATTAGACTATTTTATGATTGCAAATGGTAAAGAATGTGATTAAAGGCTCTTTTTCTATTTCAAAAGTTTTAGTTTTGGGGGGTAATAGCTACGTCCCTGGAAAAAATGAAGATATTAGACTATTTTATGATTGCACATGGTAAAGAATGTGATTAAAGGCTCTTTTCCTATTTCAAAAGTTTTAGTTTTCGGGGGTAATAGCTAAGTCCTTCAAAAATAATGAAGATATTAGACTATTTTATGATTGAACATGGTAAAGAATGTGATTAAAGGCTCTTTTTCTATTTCAAAAGTTTAATTTTTCGGAGGTAATAGCTACGTCCGTGGAAAAAATGAAGATATTAAACTATTTCATGATTGCACATGGTAAAGAATGTGATTAAAGGCTCTTTTCCTATTTCAAAAGTTTTAGTTTTCGGGGGTAATAGCTACGTCCGTGGAAAAAAATGAAGATATTAGACTATTTTATGATTGCACATGGTAAAGAATGTGATTAAAGGCTCTTTTCCTATTTCAAAAGTTTTAGTTTTCGGTGGTAATAGCTACGTCCTGGTAATAAAGAATGTGATTAAAGGCTCTTTTCCTATTTCAAAAGTTTTAGTTTTCAGGGGTAATAGCTACGCCCGTGGAAAAAAATGAAGATATTAGACTATTTTATGATTGCACATGGTAAAGAATGTGATTAAAGGCTCTTTTCCTAATTCAAAAGTTTTAGTTTTTGAGGGTAATAGCTATGTCTGTAGAAAAAATGAAGATATTAGACTATTTTATGATTGCACATGGTAAAGAATGTGATTAAAGGCTCTTTTCCTATTTCAAAAGTTTTAGTTTTTGAGGGTAATAGCTATGTCTGTGGAAAAAATGAAGATATTAGACTATTTTATGATTGCACATGGTAAAAAATGTGATTAAAGGATCTTTTCCTATTTCAAAAGTTTTAGTTTTCGGGGGTAATAGCTACATCTGTGGAAAAAATTAAGATATTAGACTATTTTATGATTGCACATGGTAAAGAATGTGATTAAAGGCTCTTTTCCTAAAACTTTTGAACTAAAACTTTTGAAATAGGAAAAGAGCCTTTAATCACATTCTTTACCATGTGCAATCATAAAATAGTCTAATATCTTCATTTTTTCCACAGACATACCCTATTCCACAGACGTATATTGCAATCATATAATAGTCTAATATCTTCATTTTTTCCAAGGACGTAGCTATTACCCCCGAAAACTAAAACTTTTGAAATAGGAAAAGAGCCTTTAATCACATTCTTTACCATGTGCAATCATAAAATAGTCTAATATCTTCATTTTTTCCACAGACATAGCTACTACCCTCGAAAGCTAAAACTTTTGAAATAGGAAAAGATCCTTTAATCACATTCTTTACAATGTGCAATCATAAAATAGTCTAATATCTTCATTTTTTCATGGAAGTAGCTATTACCCCCGAAAACTAAAACTTTTGAAATAGGAAAAGAGCCTTTAATCACTTTCTTTACCATGTGCAATTATGAAATAGTTTAATATCTTCATTTTTTCCACGGAAGAAGCAATTACCCCCGAAAACTAAAACTTTTGAAATAGAAAAAGTGCCTTTAATCACATTCTTTACCATGTGCAATCATAAAATAGTCTAATATCTTCATTTTTTCCACAGACGTAGCTATTACCCCCGAAAACTAAAACCTTTGAAATAGAAAAAGAGCCTTTAATCACATTCTTTACCATTTGCAATCATAAATTAGTCTAATATCTTCATTTTTTCCACGGACGTAACTATTACCCCCGAAAACTAAAACTTTTGAAATAGGAAAAGAGCCTTTAATCACATTCTTTACCATGTGCAATCATAAAATAGTCTAATATCTTCATTTTTCCACGGACGTAGCTATTACCCCCGAAAACTAAAACTTTTGAAATAGAAAAAGAGCCTTTAATCACATTCTTTACCATGTGCAATCATAAAATAGTCTAATATCTTCATTTTTTCATTTTTTTAAAAATAAAGATATTAGACTATTTTATGATTGCACATGGTAAAGAATGTGATTAAAGGCTCTTTTCCTATTTCAAAAGTTTTAGCTTTCGAGGGTAGTAGCTACGTCCTTGGAAAAAAATGAAGATATTAGACTATTATATGATTGCAATATACGGGTTTTACTTTTCGGGGCTAATAGCTACCTCTGGGGAAAAAATAAAGATATTAGACTATTTTATGATTGCACATGGTAAATAATGTGATGAAAGGCTCTTTTCCTATTTCAAAACTTTTAGTTTTCGGGGTTAATAGCTACGTCCGTGGAAAAAATGAAGATATTAGACTATTTTATGATTGCACATGGTAAAGAATGTGATTAAAGGCTCTTTTCCTATTTCAAAAGTTTTAGTCTTCGGGGATAGCTAGGTCTGTGGAAAAAATTAAGATATTAGACTATCTTATGATTGCACATGGTAAAGAATGTGATTAAAGGCTCTTTTTCTATTTCAAAAGTTTTAGTTTTCGGGGGTAATAGCTACGTCCGTGGAAAAAAATGAAGATATTAGACTATTTTAGGATTGCATATGGTAAAGAATGTGATTAAAGGCTCTTCTCCTATTTCAAAAGTTTTAGTTTTCGGGGGTAATAGCTACTTCCGTGAAAAAATGAAGATATTAGACTATTTTATGATTGCAAATGGTAAAGAATGTGATGAAAGTCTCTTTTGCTATTTCAAAAGTTTTAGTTTTCGGGGGTAATAGCTACGTCCGTGGAAAAACTGAAGATATAAGACTATTTTATGATTGCACATGGTAAAGAATGTGATTAAAGGCTCTTTTCCTATTTCAAAACTTTTAGTTTTCGGGGGTAATAGCTAAGTCCTTCAAAAAAAATGAAGATATTATACTATTTTATGATTGCACATGGTAAAGAATGTGACTAAAGGCTCTTTTTCTATTTCAAAAGTTTTAGTTTTCGGGGGTAATAGCTACGTCCGTGGAAAAAAACGAAGATATTAGACTATTTCATGATTGCTTATGGTAAAGAATGTGATTAAAGGCTCTTTTCCTATTTCAAAAGTTTTAGTTTTCGAGAGTAATAGCTATGTCTGTGGAAAAAATGAAGATATTAGACTATTTTATGATTGCACATGGTAAAGAATGTTATTAAAGGCTCTTTTCCTATTTCAAAAGTTTTAGTTTTCGGGGGTAATAGCTACGTCTGTGGAAGAAATTAAGATATTAGACTATTTTATGATTTCACATGGTAAAGAATGTGATTAAAGGCTCTTTTCCTATTTCAAAAGTTTTAGTTATCGGGGGTAATAGCTACGTCTGTGGAAAAAATGAAGATATTAGACTATTTTATGATTGCACATGGTAAAGAATGTGATTAAAGGCTCTTTTTCTATTTCAAAAGTTTAAGTTTTCGGGGGTAATAGCTACGTCCGTGGAAAAAATGAAGATATTAGACTATTTTATGATTGGACATGGTAAAGAATGTGATTAAAGGCTCTTTTCCTATTTCAAAACATTTAGTTTTCCGGGGTAATAGCTACGTCTGTGGAAAAAATGAAGATATTAGACTATTTTATGATTGCGCATGGTAAAGAATGTGATTCTATTTCAAAAGTTTTAGTTTTCGGGGGTAATAGCTACGTCCGTGAAGATATTAGACTATTTTATGATTGCATATGGTAAAGAATGTGATTAAAGGCTCTTTTCCTATTTCAAAAGTTTTAGTTTTCGAGGGTAATAGCTATGTCTGTGGAAAAAATGAAGATATTAGACTATTTTATGATTGCAAATGGTAAAGAATGTGATTAAAGGCTCTTTTCCTATTTCAAAAGTTTTAGTTCTCGGGGGTAATAGCTACGTCCGTGGAAAAAATGAAGATATTAAACTATTTCATGATTATACATGGTAAAGAAAGTGATTAAAGGCTCTTTTCCTATTTCAAAAGTTTTAGTTCTCGGGGGTAATAGCTACGTCTGTGCAAAAAATGAACATATTAGACTATTTTATGATTGCATATGGTAAAGAATGTGATTAAATGCTCTTTTCCTATTTCAAAAGTTTTAGTTTTCGAGGGTAATAGCTAAGTCTGTGGAAAAAATGAAGATATTAGACTATTTTATGAGTGCACATGGTAAAGAAAGTGATTAAAGGCACTTTTTCTATTTCAAAAGTTTTAGTTTTCGGGGGTAATTGCTTCTTCCGTGGAAAAAATGAAGATATTAAACTATTTCATGATTGCACATGGTAAAGAAAGTGATTAAAGGCTCTTTTCCTATTTCAAAAGTTTTAGTTTTCGGGGGTAATAGCTACTTCCGTGAAAAAATGAAGATATTAGACTATTTTATGATTGCACATTGTAAAGAATGTGATTAAAGGATCTTTTCCTATTTCAAAAGTTTTAGCTTTCGAGGGTAGTAGCTATGTCTGTGGAAAAAATGAAGATATTAGACTATTTTATGATTGCACATGGTAAAGAATGTGATTAAAGGCTCTTTTCCTATTTCAAAAGTTTTAGTTTTCGGGGGTAATAGCTACGTCCTTGGAAAAAATGAAGATATTAGACTATTATATGATTGCAATATACGTCTGTGGAATAGGGTATGTCTGTGGAAAAAATTAAGATATTAGACTATTTTATGATTGCACATGGTAAAGAATGTGATTAAAGGCTCTTTTCCTAAAACTTTTGAACTAAAACTTTTGAAATAGGAAAAGAGCCTTTAATCACATTCTTTACCATGTGCAATCATAAAATAGTCTAATATCTTCATTTTTTCCACAGACATACCCTACTCCACAGACGTATATTGCAATCATATAATAGTCTAATATCTTCATTTTTTTCCAAGGACGTAGCTATTACCCCCGAAAACTAAAACTTTTGAAATAGGAAAAGAGCCTTTAATCACATTCTTTACCATGTGCAATCATAAAATAGTCTAATATCTTCATTTTTTCCACAGACATAGCTACTACCCTCGAAAGCTAAAACTTTTGAAATAGGAAAAGATCCTTTAATCACATTCTTTACAATGTGTAATCATAAAATAGTCTAATATCTTCATTTTTTCACGGAAGTAGCTATTACCCCCGAAAACTAAAACTTTTGAAATAGGAAAAGAGCCTTTAATCACTTTCTTTACCATGTGCAATCATGAAATAGTTTAATATCTTCATTTTTTCCACGGAAGAAGCAATTACCCCCGAAAACTAAAACTTTTGAAATAGAAAAACTGCCTTTAATCACATTCTTTACCATGTGCAATCATAAAATAGTCTAATATCTTCATTTTTTCCACAGACGTAGCTATTACCCCCGAAAACTAAAACCTTTGAAATAGAAAAAGAGCCTTTAATCACATTCTTTACCATTTGTAATCATAAATTAGTCTAATATCTTCATTTTTTCCACGGACGTAACTATTACCCCCGAAAACTATAACTTTTGAAATAGGAAAAGAGCCTTTAATCACATTCTTTACCATGTGCAATCATAAAATAGTCTAATATCTTCATTTTTTCCACGGACGTAGCTATTACCCCCGAAAACTAAATTTTTTGAAATAGAAAAGAGCCTTTAATCATATTCTTTACCATGTGCAATCATAAAATAGTCTAATATCTTCATTTTTTCATTTTTTTAAAAATAAAGATATTAGACTATTTTATGATTGCACATGGTAAAGAATGTGATTAAAGGCTCTTTTCCTATTTCAAAAGTTTTAGCTTTCGAGGGTAGTAGCTACGTCCTTGGAAAAAAATGAAGATATTAGACTATTATATGATTGCAATATACGGGTTTTACTTTTCGGGGGTAATAGCTACCTCTGTGGAAAAAATAAAGATATTAGACTATTTTATGATTGCACATGGTAAATAATGTGATGAAATGCTCTTTTCCTATTTCAAAACTTTTAGTTTTCGGGGTTAATAGCTACGTCCGTGGAAAAAATGAAGATATTAGACTATTTTATGATTGCACATGGTAAAGAATGTGATTAAAGGCTCTTTTCCTATTTCAAAAGTTTTAGTCTTCGGGGATAGCTAGGTCTGTGGAAAAAATTAAGATATTAGACTATCTTATGATTGCACATGGTAAAGAATGTGATTAAAGGCTCTTTTTCTATTTCAAAAGTTTTAGTTTTCGGAGGTAATAGCTACGTCCGTGGAAAAAAATGAAGATATTAGACTATTTTAGGATTGCATATGGTAAAGAATGTGATTAAAGGCTCTTTTCCTATTTCAAAAGTTTTAGTTTTCGGGGGTAATAGCTACGTCTGTGGAAATAATGAAGATATTAGACTATTTTATGATTGCGCATGGTAAAGAATGTGATTAAAGGCTCTTTTCCTATTTCAAAAGTTTTAGTTTTCGGGGGTAATAGCTACTTCCGTGAAAAAATGAAGATATTAGACTATTTTATGATTGCAAATGGTAAAGAATGTGATTAAAGTCTCTTTTCCTATTTTAAAAGTTTTAGTTTTCGGGGGTAATAGCTACGTCCGTGGAAAAACTGAAGGTATTAGACTATTTTATGATTGCACATGGTAAAGAATGTGATTAAAGGCTCTTTTCCTATTTCAAAACTTTTAGTTTTCGGGGGTAATAGCTAAGTCCTTCAAAAAAAATGAAGATATTATACTATTTTATGATTGCACATGGTAAAGAATGTGACTAAAGGCTCTTTTTCTATTTCAAAAGTTTTAGTTTTCGGGGGTAATAGCTACCTCCGTGGAAAAAAATGAAGATATTAGACTATTTTATGATTGCTTATGGTAAAGAATGTGATTAAAGGCTCTTTTCCTATTTCAAAAGTTTTAGTTTTCGGGGGCAATAGCTACGTCTGTGGAAAAAATGAAGATATTAGACTATTTTATGATTGCACGTGGTAAAGAATGTGATTAAAGGCTCTTTTTCTATTTCAAAAGTTTTAGTTTTCGGGGGTAATAGCTACGTCCGTGGAAAAAATGAAGATATTGGACTATTTTATGATTGGACATGGTAAAGAATGTGATTAAAGGCTCTTTTCCTATTTGAAAAGATTTAGTTTTCCGGGGTAATAGCTACGTCTGTGGAAAAAATGAAGATATTAGACTATTTTATGATTGCGCATGGTAAAGAATGTGATTAAAGGCTCTTTTCCTATTTAAAAAGTTTTAGTTTTCAGGGGTAATAGCTACGTCCGTGAAAAAATGAAGATATTAGACTATTTTATGATTGCATATGGTAAAGAATGTGATTAAGGGCTCTTTTCCTATTTCAAAAGTTTTAGTTTTCGAGGGTAATAGCTATGTCTGTGCAAAAAAGGAAGATATTAGACTATTTTGTGATTGCAAATGGTAAAAAATGTGATTAAAGTCTCTTTTCCTATTTCAAAAGTTTTAGTTCTCGGGGATAATAGCTACGTCCGTGGAAAAAATGAAGATATTGAACTATTTCATGATTGCACATGGTAAAGAAAGTGATTAAAGGCTCTTTTCCTATTTCAAAAGTTTTAGTTTTCGACGGTAATAGCTATGTCTGTGGAAAAAATGAAGATATTAGACTATTTTATGATTGCACATGGTAAAGAATATGATTAAATGCTCTTTTCCTATTTCAAAAGTTTTAGTTTTCGAGGGTAATAGCTACGTCCTTCAAAAAAAATGAAGATATTAGACTATTTTATGTTTGCACATGGTAAAGAATGTGATTAAAGGCTCTTTTCCTCTTTCAAAAGTTTTAGTTTTCGAGGGTAATAGCTACGTCCTTCAAAAAAAATGAAGATATTAGACTATTTTATGATTGCATATGGTAAAGAATGTGATTAAAGGCTCTTTTTCTATTTCAAAAGTTTTAGTTTTCGGGGGTAATAGCTACGTCCGTGGAAAAAAATGAAGATATTAGACTATTTTATGATATCACATGGTAAAGAATGTGATTAAAGGCTCTTTTCCTATTTCAAATGTTTTAGTTTTCGGGGGTAATAGAATCTTCCGTGGAAAAAATGAAGATATTAAACTATTTCATGATTGCAAATGGTAAAGAATGTAATTAAAGGCTCTTTTCCTATTTCAAAAGTTTTAGTTTTCGGGGGTAATAGCTACGTCCATAGAAAAAATGAAGATATTAAACTATTTCATGATTGCACATGGTAAAGAATGTGATTAAAGGCTCTTTTCCTAAATCAAAAGTTTTAGTTGTCGAGGGTAATAGCTATGTCTGTGGAAAAAATGAAGATATTAGACTATTTTATGATTGCACATGGTAAAGAATGTGATTAAAGGCTCTTTTCCTATTTCAAAAGTTTTAGTTTTCGGGGGTAATAGCTACGTCCTTCAAATAAAATGAAGATATTAGACTATTATATGATTGCACATGGTAAAGAATGTGATTAAAGGCTCTTTTCCTATTTCAAAAGTTTTAGTTTTCGGGGGTAATAGCTACTTCCGTGAAAAAATGAAGATATTAGACTATTTTATGATTGCAAATGGTAAAGAATGTGATTAAAGTCTCTTTTCCTATTTTAAAAGTTTTAGTTTTCGGGGGTAATAGCTACGTCCGTGGAAAAACTGAAGGTATTAGACTATTTTATGATTGCACATGGTAAAGAATGTGATTAAAGGCTCTTTTCCTATTTCAAAACTTTTAGTTTTCGGGGGTAATAGCTAAGTCCTTCAAAAAAAATGAAGATATTATACTATTTTATGATTGCACATGGTAAAGAATGTGACTAAAGGCTCTTTTTCTATTTCAAAAGTTTTAGTTTTCGGGGGTAATAGCTACGTCCGTGGAAAAAAATGAAGATATTAGACTATTTTATGATTGCTTATGGTAAAGAATGTGATTAAAGGCTCTTTTCCTATTTCAAAAGTTTTAGTTTTCGGGGGCAATAGCTACGTCTGTGGAAAAAATGAAGATATTAGACTATTTTATGATTGCACATGGTAAAGAATGTGATTAAAGGCTCTTTTTCTATTTCAAAAGTTTTAGTTTTCGGGGGTAATAGCTACGTCCGTGGAAAAAATGAAGATATTGGACTATTTTATGATTGGACATGGTAAAGAATGTGATTAAAGGCTCTTTTCCTATTTCAAAAGATTTAGTTTTCCGGGGTAATAGCTACGTCTGTGGAAAAAATGAAGATATTAGACTATTTTATGATTGCGCATGGTAAAGAATGTGATTAAAGGCTCTTTTCCTATTTAAAAAGTTTTAGTTTTCAGGGGTAATAGCTACGTCCGTGAAAAAATGAAGATATTAGACTATTTTATGATTGCATATGGTAAAGAATGTGATTAAGGGCTCTTTCCCTATTTCAAAAGTTTTAGTTTTCGAGGGTAATAGCTATGTCTGTGCAAAAAAGGAAGATATTAGACTATTTTGTGATTGCAAATGGTAAAAAATGTGATTAAAGTCTCTTTTCCTATTTCAAAAGTTTTAGTTCTCGGGGATAATAGCTACGTCCGTGGAAAAAATGAAGATATTGAACTATTTCATGATTGCACATGGTAAAGAAAGTGATTAAAGGCTCTTTTCCTATTTCAAAAGTTTTAGTTTTCGACGGTAATAGCTATGTCTGTGGAAAAAATGAAGATATTAGACTATTTTATGATTGCACATGGTAAAGAATATGATTAAATGCTCTTTTCCTATTTCAAAAGTTTTAGTTTTCGAGGGTAATAGCTACGTCCTTCAAAAAAAATGAAGATATTAGACTATTTTATGTTAGCACATGGTAAAGAATGTGATTAAAGGCTCTTTTCCTCTTTCAAAAGTTTTAGTTTTCGAGGGTAATAGCTACGTCCTTCAAAAAAAATGAAGATATTAGACTATTTTATGATTGCATATGGTAAAGAATGTGATTAAAGGCTCTTTTTCTATTTCAAAAGTTTTAGTTTTCGGGGGTAATAGCTACGTCCGTGGAAAAAAATGAAGATATTAGACTATTTTATGATATCACATGGTAAAGAATGTGATTAAAGGCTCTTTTCCTATTTCAAATGTTTTAGTTTTCGGGGGTAATAGAATCTTCCGTGGAAAAAATGAAGATATTAAACTATTTCATGATTGCAAATGGTAAAGAATGTAATTAAAGGCTCTTTTCCTATTTCAAAAGTTTTAGTTTTCGGGGGTAATAGCTACGTCCATAGAAAAAATGAAGATATTAAACTATTTCATGATTGCACATGGTAAAGAATGTGATTAAAGGCTCTTTTCCTAAATCAAAAGTTTTAGTTGTCGAGGGTAATAGCTATGTCTGTGGAAAAAATGAAGATATTAGACTATTTTATGATTGCACATGGTAAAGAATGTGATTAAAGGCTCTTTTCCTATTTCAAAAGTTTTAGTTTTCGGGGGTAATAGCTACGTCCTTCAAAAAAAATGAAGATATTAGACTATTATATGATTGCACATGGTAAAGAATGTGATTAAAGGCTCTTTTTCTATTTCAAAGTTTTAGTTTTTGGGGGTAATAGCTACGTCCGTGGGAAAAATGAAGATATTAGACTATTTTATGATTGCATATGGTAAAGAAGGTGATTAAAGGCTCTTTTCCTATTTCAAAAGTTTTAGTTTTCGGGGGTAATAGCTTCTTCCGTGGAAAAAGGGAAGATATTAAACTATTTTATGATTGCAAATGGTAAAGAATGTGATTAAAGGCTCTTTTCCTATTTCAAAAGTTTTAGTTTGTTGTGGTAATAGCTACGTCCATGGAAAAAATGAAGATATTAAACTTTTTCATGATTGCACATGGTAAAGAATTTGATTAAAGGCTCTTTTCCTATTTCAAAAGTTTTAGTTTTCGGGGGTAATAGCTACATCCGTGGAAAAAAAATGAAGATATTAGACTATTTTATGATTTCACATGGTAAAGAATGTGATTAAAGGCTCTTTTCCTATTTCAAAAGTTTTAGTTTTCGAGGGTACTAGCTATGTCTGTGGAAAAAATGAAGATATTAGACTATTTTATGATTGCACATGGTAAAGAATGTGATTAAAGGCTCTTTTCCTATTTCAAAAGTTTTAGTTTTCGAGGGTAATAGCTATGTCTGTGGAAAAAATGAAGATATTAGACTATTTTATGATTGCACATGGTAAAGAATGTGATTAAAGGCTCTTTTCCTATTTCAAAAGTTTTAGTTTTCGAGGGTAATAGCTATGTCTGTGGAAAAAATGAAGATATTAGACTATTTTATGATTGCACATGGTAAAGAATGTGATTAAAGGCTCTTTTCCTATTTCAAAAGTTTTAGTTTTCAGGGATAATAGCTACGTCCCTGGAAAAAAATGAAGATATTAGACTATTTTATGATTGCACATGGTAAAGAATGTGATTAAAGGCTCTTTTTCTATTTCAAAAGCTTCAGTTTTCGGGGGTAATAGCTACGTCCGTGGAAAAAATGAAGATATTAGACTATTTTATGATTGGACATGGTAAAGAATGTGATTAAAGGCTCTTTTCCTATTTCAAAATTTTAGTTTTCGGGGGTAATAGCTATGTCTGTGGAAAAAATGAAGATATTAGACTATTTTATGATTGCGCATGGTAAAGAATGTGATTAAAGGCTCTTTTCGTATTTCAAAAGTTTTAGTTTTTGGGGGTAATAGCTACTTCCGTGGAAAAAATGAAGATATTAGACTATTTTATGATTGCATATGGTAAAGAATGTGATTAAACGCTCTTTTCCTATTTCAAAAGTTTTAGTTTTCGAGGGTAATAGCTATGTCTGTGGAAAAAATGAAGATATTGGACTATTTTATGATTGCAAATGGTTTTTCCTTTGTTGTTTCTTATATTCAATTTTGTTTTTGTTTAGTTCTTTTTCTTTTCTTTTTTGTTTTGTTGTGGAGATGAGGCCATATTACTTTGTTGTAAAACTGTATAAATATGGTTGGTGGTGATTGTGGCACCCCGGGCAACAGCCGTCTTAAAATGTTGGAAGCTTCATTTGTGGATTTTGGTAGTATTTTTACGGAACAGCTCCACCGGAATTATGATATTGGAATTGCTGGTCAATATGTTTCTTGTAATTCAAAGTACCTTTTTAAGGATGGTTTGAGGTCCGGGAATGGTGGTGATGATTCTGAAGATCTCAGAGTTTTCCATCTTAACTGCCAGGGTTTGAATTCATCTTTTAATTTTATAAGCGAGATATGTGAACTTTCCATTTTTCAGGTTATTGGTCTCACAGAAACATGGCTAAATGAGCATAACTCTGCTCTGTTGGATATTCCAGGGTATATATTTTATCATAGGAATCGTCAATTTCGTCAACATGGAGGTATTGGAGCTTATATACGGAGTGATATCGAAGTTTTGGTAAGAAGTGATCTAGTGCTGTTTCACAAGATGTTATTTGAGCCACTTATCCTTCAGCTCAGGCTTAACCCAAAAGATGTTTATGTTGTTTTACCATATAGACGGCCATCTGGGTCTATACCAGCCTTTTTTGATATTTTGGAGGAACAGTTGGATAAACTACCTACTGGTTCGCACCCATTCTTCATGCTTGGGGACTTTAATATTGACCTTAATGACATGAATTCGAATACTCCTATAGATTTCCTACAGCTTTGCATGTCATATAGTTTATTTCACACTATCAATATTTGTACGCGTGTTACCACTTTAACGGCAAAGCTACTTGATAATATTCTTTCTAATTCTAAATTTTCAGATCCAGGGGTTATTGTTACTGATGTTTCTGACCATTTTGGGATTTCGGCAAGTTTTAAAGTTTGTTTTCCGAGGCAGCAAGGTTCTAGACTGAAAATGAGTATGTTACCTGTGCTCAACCAGGGTAACTTAGAAAAGTTTAAACAAGAGATTTCTAATGTTGATTGGAATAATAAAGTTGAAAATCTAGATGATATAAATATAAGTTTTCAAAGATTTTATGATACATTGATCTCTATTTTGAGTAAAACCTGTGTAGTGAATCGGACAAGGTCAAGGAAAAAGATGCCCAAAAAGCCGTGGGTGTCACCTGGTCTTCTGCGGTGCATAAATAAGAAAGACCAGTTATATAGGGATTCAATAAGGAATGAAAACGATCCAGTTTGCACAAGAGTTTATAAAAATTATAGATATGCTCTTAATAAACTTTTGAGAAACGCGAAGAAAAAATATTTTGAGTGTAAATTTAAAGATGCTAGTGGTAACCCAGCTAAAACTTGGAAAATTATTAAAAGTGTTATATCTTCAACAGATCCGGTTCTGCCTGACAAAGTTACTACACGTGATGGGTTAAAATCGAATGAGCCATGTAATGCCCTTTCGGAACATTTTGCAACTATTGGGGCTAGATATTCTCGTACTGCAGTAGCTTCTGATAATGATCCTCCGCTTGAGATTTTTATGGGTACTTCTGTCGATGTATCAATGTATCTAAGACCTGTCACTCATGATGAAGTTCGTAAAATAATCTTTGAGCTGAAAAGTTCTTCGGCTGGGAGTGATTCCATTAACCTTCTTGTTTTAAAAGCCGTGTTTCCAAGCATTTCACATATATTAACGTCCTTTATTAATGCTTGCTTTAAGCAAGGGAAGTTCCCCAATTGTCTTAAAATTGCAAGAATAACTCCTGTGATTAAGGGTGGTAATAAGAATGATCTGGGGAATTATAGACCAATTTCATTATTACCTGTTATTTCACGAGTTTTAGAAAAATATATTAATATTAGAATTTATGAGCATTTGGAGCGTCATAAACTTCTACATACCAATCAGTTTGGTTTCAGGAAGGGCAGAACAACAGAAATGGCGATATCATTTATTACTACTATAATTCATGATGCTCTTGATAAAAAGCTTAGGGTAGCTGGTGTTTTTTTGGACTTAATTAAGGAGTTTGACACTGTTGACCATCCAATATTATTAAAAAAATGTGAATTTTATGGATTAAGGGGTGCTACATTGGGTTTGCTTTGCAGTTATCTTCAAAATAGACAGCAGTATGTCAATTTACAAGGATTTTTGTCTAGTAGAAATGTTGTTAATTGGGGGGTTCCCCAAGGATCGTTACTGGGTCCGACTCTGTTTTTAATTTTTATTAATGATCTACCGCATGTTGTGAAAGCTCTGCCCAGAATTGACGACTTTGTCGACAATGGTACGAGTAAGACCCAGCTTACTATGCCCTTATTTGCTGATGATACAACTTTGGTGTGTGTTGCCCCTACAGAAAAACTGCTCATGTCAACGATAAATGCAGCAATGAGCGGGATATGTACATGGCTTAAAATAAACCACCTTGACCTGAATATAGATAAGTCAAATTTTGTTATTTTCTCTCGATCTCCGAATTTTTACCCTTGGTTTACGGAAATAATTTCGGAGCGGGGAGTTATTAAACGAACAAGATTCACCAAATACCTCGGAATCAATGTTGATGAAACCCTATCATTTAAAGATCATGTGAAGTCAGTTTCGAAAATATTGTCACGTAACTTAGGTATCATGAGCAAATTAAAACATATTTTCCCCCCAAATGTTCTACGATTGTTATATTTTTCCCTGATTCAACCTTACATTTTGTATTGCTCGTTGATTTGGCTTGGTACTTTCCCTTCGATAGTTCGTCCAATCCGTGTGATTCAGAATAATGTTATCCGATTTTTTTTGGTGTCGGGAATCAGGAGTCTTTGAGGTATATGTAAAGAGATTTAAATATAATGCCTGCAGCTGGATTACGTGATTTTTATACCTTGATTTTTATATATAGGTATTACAGAGGTAGCCTTCCTGATTGTTTTACAGAAATATTTTGTGAGAGGTCTGATGTTCACCACCACATTACTCGGATACGAGGTAATACTGAGGTTCCTCGATTAGTTTCAAGTAGGTCTTCTTTTTCACTTATTTACAGAGCTTCAAAACTTTGGAATAAACTGTGTATGGATATCCAGGAAATAGGTAGCCTTGACCAGTTTAAGTCTGATTTACGTGTGGAGTTGCTCGGTAGGTATGCTTTTGAAACAGATTAAATAGAATAAATTTTACATAGCTTATTCATTTGTAATATTTGTGTTTTTTTTTGTTTTTTTTTTGCTGTCTTGGGGTCACGCAAGGGAGTGTATTGTTTATGTTTTTTGATTTTTGTTGATTTCGGTATATGGTCTCATTCTCCATATTTTCTTATTCTCCATATTGTCTCTTTATTTTCTTTGAATTTAGCACAGCCTCGCAAGCTTCGCTTATGTTGTGCTATTGATTAAGAAATGTTTATTTCTAATAAAATTGTTCTACTACTACTACTACTAAAAAGAATATGATTAAAGGCTCTTTTCCTATTTTCAAAAGTTTTAGTTTTCGCGGGTAATAGCTACGTCCGTGGAAAAAATGAAGATATTAGACTATTTTATGATTGCACATGGTAAAGAATGTGATTAAAGGCTCTTTTCCTATTTCAAAAGTTTTAGTTTTCGGGGGTAATAGCTACGTCCTTAAAAAAAAATGAAGATTTTAGACTATTTTATGATTGCACATGGTAAAGAATGTGATTAAAGGCTCTTTTTCTATTTCAAGAGTTTTAGTTTTCGGGGGTAATAGCTAAGCCCGTGGAAAAAATGAAGATATTAGACTATTTTATGATTGCAAATGGAAAAGGATGTGATTAAAGGCTCTTTTTCCATTTCAAAAGTTTTAGTTTTCGGGGGTAATAGCTACGTCCGTGGAAAAAAATGAAGATATTAGACTATTTTATGATTGCATATGGTAAAGAATGTGATTAAAGGCTCTTTTCCTATTTCAAAAGTCTTAGTTTTCGAGGGTAATAGCTATGTCTGTGGAAAAAATGAAGATATTAGACTAATTTATGATTGCACATGGTAAAGAATGTGATTAAAGGCTCTTTTCCTATTTCAAAAGTTTTAGTTTTCGAGGGTAATAGCTATGTCTGTGGAAAAAATGAAGATATTAGACTATTTTATGATTGCACATGGTAAAGAATATGATTAAAGGCTCTTTTGCTATTTCAAAAGTTTTAGTTTTCGGGGGTAATAGCTACGTCCTTGGAAAAAAATGAAGATTTATTAGGTACGATATTAGGTACGATTTTATGATTGGGCATGGTAAAGAATGTGATTAAAGGCTCTTTTCCTATTTCAAAAGTTTTACTTGTCGGGGGTAATAGCTACGTCTGTGGAAAAAATGAAGATATTAAACTATTTCATGATTGCAGATGGTAAGAAATGTAATTAAAGGCTCTTTTCCTATTTCAAAAGTTTTAGTTTTCGGGGGTAATAGCTATGTCTGTGGAAAAAATGAAGATATTAGACTATATTATGATTGCAAATGGTAAAAAATGTGATTAAAGGCTCTTTTCCTATTTCAAAAGTTTTAGTTTTCGAGGGTAATAGCCATGTCTGTGGAAAAAATGAAGATATTAGACTATTTTATGATTGCACATGGTAAAGAATGTGATTAAAGGCTCTTTTCCTATTTCAAAAGTTTTAGTTTTCGGGGGTAATAGCTTCGTTCGTGGGAAAAATGAAGATATTGAACTATTTCATGATTGCACATGGTAAAGATTGTGATTAAAGGCTCTTTTCCTATTTCAAAAGTTTTAGTTTTCGGGGGTAATAGCTACGGTTGTGGAAAAAATGAAGATATTAGACTATTTTATGATTGCACATGGTAAAGAGTGTGATTAAAGGCTCTTTTCCTATTTCAAAAGTTTTAGTTTTCAGGGGTAATAGCTACGTCCGTGGAAAAGATGAAGATATTAGACTATTTTATGATTGCAAATGGTAAAGAATGTGATTAAAGGCTCTTTTCCTATTTCAAAAGTTTTAGTTTTCGGGGGTAATAGCTACGTCCTTGGAAAAAAATGAAGATATTAGACTATTTTATGATTGCACATGGTAAAGAATGTGATTAAAGGCTCTTTTCTTATTTCAAAAGTTTCAGTTTTCGGGAATAGCTACGTCTGTGGAAAAAATGAAGATATTAGACTATTTTATGATTGGACATGGTAAAGAATATGATTAAAGGCTCTTTTCCTATTTCAAAAGTTTTAGTTTTCGGGGGTAATAGCTACGTCCTTGGAAAAAAATGAAGATATTAGACTATTTTATGATTGCAAATGGTAAAGAATGTGATTAAAGGCTCTTTTTCTATTTCAAAAGTTTTAGTTTTCGGGGGTAATAGCTACGTCCGTGGAAAAGATGAAGATATTAGACTATTTTATGATTGCAAATGGTAAAGAATGTGATTAAAGGCTCTTTTTCTATTTCAAAAATTTAGTTTTCGGGGGTAATAGCTACGTCTGTGGAAAAAATGAAGATATTAGTCTATTTTATGATTGCAAATGGTAAAGATTGTGATTAAAGGCTCTTTTCCTATTTCAAAAGTTTTAGTTTTCGGGGGTAATAGCTACGTCCTTGGAAAAAAATGAAGATATTAGACTATTTTATGATTGCAAATGGTAAAGAATGTAATTAAAGGCTCTTTTTCTATTTCAAAAGTTTTAGTTTTCGGGGGTAATAGCTACGTCTGAAACTATTTCATGATTGCACATGGTAAAGAATGTGATTAAAGGCTCTTTTCCTATTTCAAAAGTTTTAGTTTTCGGGGGTAATAGCTACGTCCGTGGAAAAAAAATAAGATATTAAACTATTTCATGATTGCAGATGGTAAAAAATGTGATTAAAGGCTCTTTTCCTATTTCAAAAGTTTTAGTTTTCGGGGGTAATAGCTACGTCCGTGGAAAAAATTAAGATATTAGACTATTTTATGATTGCACATGGTAAAGAATGTGATTAAAGGCTCTTTTCCTATTTCAAAAGTTTGAGTTTTCGAGTGTAATAGCTATGTCTGTGGAAAAAATGAAGATATTAGACTATTTTATGATTGCACATGGTAAATAATGTGATTAAAGGCTCTTTTCCTATTTCAAAAGTTTTAGTTTTCGGGGGTAATGGCTTCGTCCGTGGCAAAAATGAAGATATTAAACTATTTCATGATTGCACATGGTAGAGAAAGTGATTAAAGGCTCTTTTCCTATTTCAAAAGTTTTAGTTGTCGGGGGCAATAGCTACGTCCTTGGAAAAAAATGAAGATATTAGACTATTTTATGATTGCACATGGTAAAGAATGTGATTAAAGGCTCTTTTTCTATTTCAAAAGTTTTAGTTTTTGGGGGTAATAGCTACGTCCGTGGAAAAAAATGAAGATGTTATAGTATTTTATGATTGGACATGGTAAAGAATGTGATTAAAGGCTCTTTTCCTATTTCAAAAGTTTTAGTTTTTGGGGGTAATAGCTTCGTCCGTGGAAAAAATGAAGATATTAAACTATTTCATGATTGCACATGGTAAAGAATGTGATTAAAGGCTCTTTTCCTATTTCAAAAGTTTTAGTTTTCGGGGGTAATAGCTACGTCCGTGGAAAAAATTAAGATATTAGACTATTTTATGGTTGCACATGGTAAAGAATGTGATTAAAGGCTCTTTTCCTATTTCAAAAGTTTTAGTTTTTGGGGGTAATAGCTTCGTCCGTGGAAAAAATGAAGATATTAAACTATTTCATGATTGCACATGGTAAAGAATGTGATTAAAGGCTCTTTTCCTATTTCAAAAGTTTTAGTTTTCGAGGGTAATAGCTACGTCTTTGGAAAAATGAAGATATTAGACTATTTTATGATTGCAAATGGTAAAGAATGTGATTAAAGGCTCTTTTCCTATTTCAAAAGTTTTAGTTTTCGGGGGTAATAGCTACCTCCGTGGAAAAAATTAAGATATTAGACTATTTTATGGTTGCACATGGTAAAGAATGTAATTAAAGGCTCTTTTCCTATTTCAAAAGTTTTAGTTTTCGGGGGTAATAGCTTCGTTCGTGGGAAAAATGAAGATATTGAACTATTTCATGATTGCACATGGTAAAGATTGTGATTAAAGGCTCTTTTCCTATTTCAAAAGTTTTAGTTTTCGGGGGTAATAGCTACGTCCTTGGAAAAAAATGAAGATATTAGACTATTTTATGATTGCAAATGGTAAAGAGTGTGATTAAAGGCTCTTTTTCTATTTCAAAAGTTTTAGTTTTCGGGGGTAATAGCTACGTCCGTGGAAAAGATGAAGATATTAGACTATTTTATGATTGCAAATGGTAAAGAATGTGATTAAAGGCTCTTTTCCTATTTCAAAAGTTTTAGTTTTCGGGGGTAATAGCTACGTCCTTGGAAAAAAATGAAGATATTAGACTATTTTATGATTGCACATGGTAAAGAATGTGATTAAAGGCTCTTTTCTTATTTCAAAAGTTTCAGTTTTCGGGAATAGCTACGTCTGTGGAAAAAATGAAGATATTAGACTATTTTATGATTGGACATGGTAAAGAATGTGATTAAAGGCTCTTTTCCTATTTCAAAAGTTTTAGTTTTCGGGGGTAATAGCTACGTCCTTGGAAAAAAATGAAGATATTAGACTATTTTATGATTGCAAATGGTAAAGAATGTGATTAAAGGCTCTTTTTCTATTTCAAAAGTTTTAGTTTTCGGGGGTAATAGCTACGTCCGTGGAAAAGATGAAGATATTAGACTATTTTATGATTGCAAATGGTAAAGAATGTGATTAAAGGCTCTTTTTCTATTTCAAAAATTTAGTTTTCGGGGGTAATAGCTACGTCTGTGGAAAAAATGAAGATATTAGTCTATTTTATGATTGCAAATGGTAAAGAATGTGATTAAAGGCTCTTTTCCTATTTCAAAAGTTTTAGTTTTCAGGGGTAATAGCTACGTCCTTGGAAAAAAAATGAAGATATTAGACTATTTTATGATTGCACATGGTAAAGAATGTGATTAAAGGCTCTTTTCTTATTTCAAAAGTTTTAGTTTTCGGGAATAGCTACGTCTGTGGAAAAAATGAAGATATTAGACTATTTTATGATTGCACATGGTAAAGAATGTGATTAAAGGCTCTTTTCTATTTCAAAAGTTTTAGTTTTCGGGGGTAATAGCTACGTCCTTGGAAAAAAATAAAGATATTAGACTATTTTATGATTGCACATGGTAAAGAATGTGATTAAAGGCTCTTTTCCTATTTCAAAAGTTTTAGTTTTCGGGGATAATAGCTACGTCCGTGAAAAAAATTAAGATATTAGACTATTTTATGGTTGCACATGGTAAAGAATGTGATTAAAGGCTCTTTTCCTATTTCAAAAGTTTTAGTTTTCGGGGATAATAGCTTCGTTCGTGGGAAAAATGAAGATATTGAACTATTTCATGATTGCAAATGGTAAAGATTGTGATTAAAGGCTCTTTTCCTATTTCAAAAGTTTTAGTTTTCGGAGGTAATAGCTACGTCCTTGGAAAAAATGAAGATATTAGACTATTTTATGATTGCAAATGGTAAAGAATGTGATTAAAGGCTCTTTTTCTATTTCAAAAGTTTTAGTTTTCGGGGGTAATAGCTACGTCCGTGGAAAAGATGAAGATATTAGACTATTTTATGATTGCAAATGGTAAAGAATGTGATTAAAGGCTCTTTTTCTATTTCAAAAATTTAGTTTTCGGGGGTAATAGCTACGGCTGTGGAAAAAATGAAGATATTAGTCTATTTTATGATTGCAAATGGTAAAGAATTTGATTAAAGGCTCTTTTCCTATTTCAAAAGTTTTAGTTTTCGGGGGTAATAGCTACGTCCTTGGAAACAAAAATGAAGATATTAGACTATTTTATGATTGCACATGGTAAAGAATGTGATTAAAGGCTCTTTTCTTATTTCAAAAGTTTTAGTTTTCGGGAATAGCTACGTCTGTGGAAAAAATGAAGATATTAGAGTATTTTATGATTGCACATGGTAAAGAATGTGATTAAAGGCTCTTTTCTATTTCAAAAGTTTTAGTTTTCGGGGGTAATAGCTACGTCCTTGGAAAAAAATAAAGATATTAGACTATTTTATGATTGCACATGGTAAATAATGTGATTAAAGGCTCTTTTCCTATTTCAAAAGTTTTAGTTTTCGGGGATAATAGTTACGTCCGTGGAAAAGATGAAGATATTAGACTATTTTATGATTGCAAATGGTAAAGAATGTGATTAAAGGCTCTTTTCCTATTTCAAAAGTTTTAGTTTTCGGGGGTAATAGCTACGTCCTTGGAAAAAAATGAAGATATTAGACTATTTTATGATTGCACATGGTAAAGAATGTGATTAAAGGCTCTTTTCTTATTTCAAAAGTTTCAGTTTTCGGGAATAGCTACGTCTGTGGAAAAAATGAAGATATTAGACTATTTTATGATTGGACATGGTAAAGAATGTGATTAAAGGCTCTTTTCCTATTTCAAAAGTTTTAGTTTTCGGGGGTAATAGCTACGTCCTTGGAAAAAAATGAAGATATTAGACTATTTTATGATTGCAAATGGTAAAGAATGTGATTAAAGGCTCTTTTTCTATTTCAAAAGTTTTAGTTTTCGGGGGTAATAGCTACGTCCGTGGAAAAGATGAAGATATTAGACTATTTTATGATTGCAAATGGTAAAGAATGTGATTAAAGGCTCTTTTTCTATTTCAAAAATTTAGTTTTCGGGGGTAATAGCTACGTCTGTGGAAAAAATGAAGATATTAGTCTATTTTATGATTGCAAATGGTAAAGAATGTGATTAAAGGCTCTTTTCCTATTTCAAAAGTTTTAGTTTTCAGGGGTAATAGCTACGTCCTTGGAAAAAAAATGAAGATATTAGACTATTTTATGATTGCACATGGTAAAGAATGTGATTAAAGGCTCTTTTCTTATTTCAAAAGTTTTAGTTTTCGGGAATAGCTACGTCTGTGGAAAAAATGAAGATATTAGACTATTTTATGATTGCACATGGTAAAGAATGTGATTAAAGGCTCTTTTCTATTTCAAAAGTTTTAGTTTTCGGGGGTAATAGCTACGTCCTTGGAAAAAAATAAAGATATTAGACTATTTTATGATTGCACATGGTAAAGAATGTGATTAAAGGCTCTTTTCCTATTTCAAAAGTTTTAGTTTTCGGGGATAATAGCTACGTCCGTGAAAAAAATTAAGATATTAGACTATTTTATGGTTGCACATGGTAAAGAATGTGATTAAAGGCTCTTTTCCTATTTCAAAAGTTTTAGTTTTCGGGGATAATAGCTTCGTTCGTGGGAAAAATGAAGATATTGAACTATTTCATGATTGCAAATGGTAAAGATTGTGATTAAAGGCTCTTTTCCTATTTCAAAAGTTTTAGTTTTCGGAGGTAATAGCTACGTCCTTGGAAAAAATGAAGATATTAGACTATTTTATGATTGCAAATGGTAAAGAATGTGATTAAAGGCTCTTTTTCTATTTCAAAAGTTTTAGTTTTCGGGGGTAATAGCTACGTCCGTGGAAAAGATGAAGATATTAGACTATTTTATGATTGCAAATGGTAAAGAATGTGATTAAAGGCTCTTTTTCTATTTCAAAAATTTAGTTTTCGGGGGTAATAGCTACGGCTGTGGAAAAAATGAAGATATTAGTCTATTTTATGATTGCAAATGGTAAAGAATTTGATTAAAGGCTCTTTTCCTATTTCAAAAGTTTTAGTTTTCGGGGGTAATAGCTACGTCCTTGGAAACAAAAATGAAGATATTAGACTATTTTATGATTGCACATGGTAAAGAATGTGATTAAAGGCTCTTTTCTTATTTCAAAAGTTTTAGTTTTCGGGAATAGCTACGTCTGTGGAAAAAATGAAGATATTAGAGTATTTTATGATTGCACATGGTAAAGAATGTGATTAAAGGCTCTTTTCTATTTCAAAAGTTTTAGTTTTCGGGGGTAATAGCTACGTCCTTGGAAAAAAATAAAGATATTAGACTATTTTATGATTGCACATGGTAAATAATGTGATTAAAGGCTCTTTTCCTATTTCAAAAGTTTTAGTTTTCGGGGATAATAGTTACGTCCGTGGAAAAAATTAAGATATTAGACTATTTTATGGTTGCACATGGTAAAGAATGTGATTAAAGGCTCTTTTCCTATTTCAAAAGTTTTAGTTTTCGGGGGTAATAGCTTCGTTCGTGGGAAAAATGAAGATATTGAACTATTTCATGATTGCAAATGGTAAAGATTGTGATTAAAGGCTCTTTTCCTATTTCAAAAGTTTTAGTTTTCGGGGGTAATAGCTACGTCCTTGGAAAAAAATGAAGATATTAGACTATTTTATGATTGCAAATGGTAAAGAATGTGATTAAAGGCTCTTTTTCTATTTCAAAAGTTTTAGTTTTCGGGGGTAATAGCTACGTCTGAAACTATTTCATGATTGCACATGGTAAAGAATGTGATTAAAGGCTCTTTTCCTATTTCAAAAGTTTTAGTTTTCGGGGGTAATAGCTACGTCCGTGGAAAAAAATAAGATATTAAACTATTTCATGATTGCAGATGGTAAAAAATGTGATTAAAGGCTCTTTTCCTATTTCAAAAGTTTTAGTTTTCGGGAGTAATAGCTACGTCCGTGGAAAAAATTAAGATATTAGACTATTTTATGATTGCACATGGTAAAGAATGTGATTAAAGGCTCTTTTCCTATTTCAAAAGTTTGAGTTTTCGAGTGTAATAGCTATGTCTGTGGAAAAAATGAAGATATTAGACTATTTTATGATTGCACATGGTAAATAATGTGATTAAAGGCTCTTTTCCTATTTCAAAAGTTTTAGTTTTCGGGGGTAATGGCTTCGTCCGTGGCAAAAATGAAGATATTAAACTATTTCATGATTGCACATGGTAGAGAAAGTGATTAAAGGCTCTTTTCCTATTTCAAAAGTTTTAGTTGTCGGGGGCAATAGCTACGTCCTTGGAAAAAAATGAAGATATTAGACTATTTTATGATTGCACATGGTAAAGAATGTGATTAAAGGCTCTTTTTCTATTTCAAAAGTTTTAGTTTTTGGGGGTAATAGCTACGTCCGTGGAAAAAAATGAAGATGTTATAGTATTTTATGATTGGACATGGTAAAGAATGTGATTAAAGGCTCTTTTCCTATTTCAAAAGTTTTAGTTTTTGGGGGTAATAGCTTCGTCCGTGGAAAAAATGAAGATATTAAACTATTTCATGATTGCACATGGTAAAGAATGTGATTAAAGGCTCTTTTGCTATTTCAAAAGTTTTAGTTTTCGGGGGTAATAGCTACGTCCGTGGAAAAAATTAAGATATTAGACTATTTTATGGTTGCACATGGTAAAGAATGTGATTAAAGGCTCTTTTTCTATTTCAAAAGTTTTAGTTTTCGGGGGTAATAGCTACGTCCGTGGAAAAGATGAAGATATTAGACTATTTTATGATTGAAAATGGTAAAGAATGTGATTAAAGGCTCTTTTTCTGTTTCAAAAATTTAGTTTTCGGGGGTAATAGCTACGTCTTTGGAAAAAATGAAGATATTAGACTATTTTATGATTGCAAATGGTAAAGAATGTGATTAAAGGCTCTTTTCCTATTTCAAAAGTTTTAGTTTTCGGGGGTAATAGCTACGTGCTTGGAAAAAAATGAAGATATTAGACTATTTTATGATTGCACATGGTAAAGAATGTTATTAAAGGCTCTTTTCTTATTTCAAAAGTTTCAGTTTTCGGGAATAGCTACGTCTGTGGAAAAAATGAAGATATTAGACTATTTTATGATTGCACATGGTAAAGAATGTGATTAAAGGCTCTTTTCTATTTCAAAAGTTTTAGTTTTCGGGGGTAATAGCTACGTCCGTGAAAAAAATGAAGATATTAGACTATTTTATGATTGGACATGGTAAAGAATGTGATTAAAGGCTCTTTTCCTATTTCAAAAGTTTTAGTTTTCGGGGGTAATAGCTACGTCCTTGGAAAAAAATGAAGATATTAGACTATTTTATGGTTGCAAATGGTAAAGAATGTGATTAAAGGTTCTTTTTCTATGTCAAAAGTTTTAGTTTTCGGGGGTAATAGCTACGTCCGTGGAAAAGATGAAGATATTAGACTTTTTTATGATTGCAAATGATAAAGAATGCGATTAAAGGCTCTTTTTCTATTTCAAAAATTTAGTTTTCGGGGGTAATAGCTACGTCTGTGGAAAAAATGAAGATATTAGACTATTTTATGATTGCAAATGGTAAAGAATGTGATTAAAGGCTCTATTCCTATTTCAAAAGTTTTAGTTTTCGGGGGTAATAGCAACGTCCTTGGAAAAAAAAATGAAGATATTAGACTATTTTATGATTGCACATGGTAAAGAATGTGATTAAAGGCTCTTTTCTTATTTCAAAAGTTTTAGTTTTCGGGAATAGCTACGTCTGTGGAAAAAATAAAGATATTAGACTATTTTATGATTGCACATGGTAAAGAATGTGATTAAAGGCTCTTTTCTTATTTCAAAAGTTTTAGTTTTCGGGAATAGCTCCGTCTGTGGAAAAAATAAAGATATTAGACTATTTTATGATTGCACATGGTAAAGAATATGATTAAAGGCTCTTTTCTATTTCAAAAGTTTTAGTTTTCGGGGGTAATAGCTACGTCCTTGGAAAAAAATGAAGATATTAGACTATTTTATGATTGCACATGGTAAAGAATGTGATTAAAGGCTCTTTTCAAATTTCAAAAGTTTTAGTTTTCGGGGTAATAGCTACCTCCGTGGAAAATTTGAAGATATTAGACTATTTTATGATTGCACATGGTAAAGAATGTGATTAAAGGCTCTTTTCCTATTTTAAAAGTTTTAGTTTTCGGGGGTAATAGCTTCGTTCGTGGGAAAAATGAAGATATTGAACTATTTCATGATTGCAAATGGTAAGGATTGTGATTAAAGGCTCTTTTCTTATTTCAAAAGTTTTAGTTTTCGGGGGTAATAGCTACGTCCTTGGAAAAAAATGAAGATATTAGACTATTTTATAATTGCAAATGGTAAAGAATGTGATTAAAGGCTCTTTTTCTATTTCAAAAGTTTTAGTTTTCGGGGGTAATAGCTACGTCTGAAACTATTTCATGATTGCACATGGTAAAGAATGTGATTAAAGGCTCTTTTCCTATTTCAAAAGTTTTAGTTTTCGGGGGTAATAGCTACGTCCGTGGAAAAAATTAAGATATTAGACTATTTTATGGTTGCACATGGTAAAGAATGTGATTAAAGGCTCTTTTTCTATTTCAAAAGTTTTAGTTTTCGGGGGTAATAGCTACGTCCGTGGAAAAGATGAAGATATTAGACTATTTTATGATTGCAAATGGTAAAGAATGTGATTAAAGGCTCTTTTCCTATTTCAAAAGTTTTAGTTTTCGGGAATAGCTACGTCTGTGGAAAAAATGAAGATATTAGACTATTTTATGATCGCACATGGTAAAGAATGTGATTAAAGGCTCGTTTTCTATTTCAAAAGTTTTAGTTTTCGGGGGTAATAGCTACGTCCTTGGGAAAAAAATGAAAATTTTATACTATTTTATGATTTTATGATTTTATTTCAAAAGTTTTAGTTTTCGGGGGTAATAGCTACGTCTGAAACTATTTCATGATTGCACATGGTAAAGAATGTGATTAAAGGCTCTTTTCCTATTTCAAAAGTTTTAGTTTTCGGGGGTAATAGCTACGTCCGTGGAAAAAATTAAGATATTAGACTATTTTATGGTTGCACATGGTAAAGAATGTGATTAAAGGCTCTTTTTCTATTTCAAAAGTTTTAGTTTTCGGGGGTAATAGCTACGTCCGTGGAAAAGATGAAGATATTAGACTATTTTATGATTGCAAATGGTAAAGAATGTGATTAAAGGCTCTTTTCCTATTTCAAAAGTTTTAGTTTTCGGGAATAGCTACGTCTGTGGAAAAAATGAAGATATTAGACTATTTTATGATTGCACATGGTAAAGAATGTGATTAAAGGCTCTTTTTCTATTTCAAAAGTTTTAGTTTTCGGGGGTAATAGCTACGTCCTTGGAAAAAAAATGAAGATATTAGACTATTTTATGATCGCACATGGTAAAGAATTTGATTAAAGGCTCTTTTCCTATTTTAAAAGTTTTAGTTTTCGGGGGTAATAAGTACATCCGTGGAAAAAATGAAGTTATTAGACTATTTTATGATTGCAAATAGTAAAGAATGTGATCAAAGGCTCTTTTTCTATTTCAAAAGTTTTAGTTCTCGGGGGTAATAGCTATGTCCGTGGCAAAAAATGAAGATATTATACGATTTTATGATTGGACATGGTAAAGAATGTGATTAAAGGCTCTTTTCCTATTTCAAAAGTTTTACTTGTCGGGGGTAATAGCTACGTCTGTGGAAAAAATGAAGATATTAGACTATTTTATGATTGCGCATGGTAAAGAATGTGATTAAAGGCTCATTTCCTATTTCAAAAGTTTTAGTTTTCGGGGGCAATAGCTTCGTCCGTGGAAAAAAATGAAGATATTAAACTATTTCATGATTGCAGATGGTAAAAAATGTGATTATAGGCTCTTTTCCTATTTCAAAAGTTTTAGTTTTCGGGGGTAATAGCTATGTCTGTGGAAAAAATGAAGATATTAGACTATTTTATGATTGCACATGGTAAAAAATGTGATTAAAGGCTCTTTTCCTATTTCAAAAGTTTTAGTTTTCGAGGGTAATAGCTATGTCTGTGGAAAAAATGAAGATATTAGACTATTTTATGATTGCACATGGTAAAGAATGTGATTAAAGGCTCTTTTCCTATTTCAAAAGTTTTAATTTTCGGGGGTGATAGCTACGTCCTTGGAAAAAAAATGAAGATATCAGACTATTTTATGATTGCAGATGGTAAAGAATGTGATTAAAGGCTCTTTTCCTATTTCAAAAGTTTTAGTTTTCGGGGGTAATAGCTACGGTTGTGGAAAAAATGAAGAAATTAGACTATTTTATGATTGCACATGGTAAAGAATGTGAGTAAAGGCTCTTTTCCTATTTCAAAAGTTTTAGTTTTCAGGGGTAATAGCTACGTCCCTGGAAAAAAATGAAGATATTAGACTATTTTATGATTGCACATGGTAAAGAATGTGATTAAAGGCTCTTTTTCTATTTCAAAAGTTTTAGTTTTCGGGGTAATAGCTACGTCCGTGGAAAAAAATGAAGATATTAGACTATTTTATGATTGGACATGGTAAAGAATGTGATTAAAGGCTCTTTTCCTATTTCAAAAGTTTTAGTTTTCGGGGGTAATAGCTATGTCTGTGGAAAAAATGAAGATATTAGACTATTTTATGATTGCGCATGGTAAAGAATGTGATTAAAGGCTCTTTTCCTATTTCAAAAGTTTTAGTTTTTGGGGGTAATAGGTACGTCCGTGGAAAAAATGAAGATATTAGACTATTTTATGATTGCATATGGTAAAGAATGTGATTAAAGGCTCTTTTCCTATTTCAAAAGTTTTAGTTTTCGAGGGTAATAGCTATGTCTGTTGAAAAAATGAAGATATTGGACTATTTTATGATTGCCAATGGTTTTTCTTTTGTTGTTTCTTATATTCTATTTTGTTTTTGTTTAGTTCTTTTTCTTTTCTTTTTTGTTTTGTTGTGGAGATGAGGCCATATTACTTTGTTGTAAAACTGTATAAATATGGTTGATGGTGATTGTGGCACCCCGGGCAAAAGCCGTCTTAAAATTTTGGAAGCTTCATTTATGGATTTTGGTAGTATGTTTACGGAACAGCTCCACCGGAATTATGATATTGGAATTGCTGGTCAATATGTTTCTTGTAATTCAAAGTACCTATTTAAGGATGGTTTGAGGTCCGAGAATGGTGGTGATGATTGTGAAGATCTCAGAGTTTTCCATCTTAACTACCAGGGTTTGAATTCATCTTTTAATTTTATAAGCGAGATATGTGAACTTTCCATTTTTCAGGTTATTGGTCTCACAGAAACTTGGCTAAATGAGCATAACTCTGCTCTGTTGGATATTCCAGGGTATACATTTTATCATAGGAATCGTCAATTTCGTCAACATGGAGGTATTGGAGCTTATATAAGGAGCGATATCGAGGTTTTGGTAAGAAGTGATCTAGTGCTGTTTCACAAGATGTTATTTGAGCCACTTATCCTTCAGCTCAGGCTTAACCCAAAAGATGTTTATGTTGTTGTACTATATAGACCACCATCTGGGTCTATACCGGCCTTTTTTGATACTTTGGAGGAACAGTTGGATAAACTACCTACTGGTTCGCACCCATTCTTCATGCTTGGAGACTTTAATATTGACCTTAATGACATGAATTCGAATACTCCTATAGATTTCCTACAGCTTTGCATGTCATATAGTTTATTTCCCACTATCAATATTTGTACGCGTGTTACCACTTTAACGGCAAAGCTACTTGATAATATTCTTTCTAATTCTAAATTTTCAGATCCAGGGGTTATTGTTACTGATGTTTCTGACCATTTTGGGATTTCGGCAAGTTTTAAAGTTTGTTTCCCGAGGCAGCAAGGTTCTAGACTGAAAATGAGTATGTTACCTGTGCTCAACCAGGGTAACTTAGAAAAGTTTAAACAAGAGATTTCAAATGTTGATTGGAATAATAAAGTTGAAAATCTAGATGATATAAATATAAGTTTTCAAAGATTTTATGATACATTGATCTCTATTTTGAGTAAAACTTGTGTAGTGAATCGGACAAGGTGAAGGAAAAAGATGCCCAAAAAGCCGTGGGTGTCACCTAGTTTTCTGTGGTGCATAAATAAGAAAGACCAGTTATATAGGGATTCAATAAGGAATGAAAACGATCCAGTTTGCACAAGAGTTTATAAAAATTATAGGAATGCTCTTAATAAACTTTTGAGAAACGCAAAGAAAAAATATTTTGAGTGTAAATTTAAAGATGCTAGTGGTAACCCAGCTAAAACATGAAAAATTATTAAAAGTGTTATATCTTCAACAGATCCGGTTCTGCCTGACGAAGTTACTACACGTGATGGGTTAAAATCGAATGAGCCTGCTGTAATTTGTAATGCCCTTTCGGAACATTTTGCAACTGTTGGGGCTAGATATTCTCGTACTGCAGTAGCTTCTGATAATGATCCTCCGCTTGAGACTTTTATGGGTACTTCTGTCGATGTATCAATGTATCTAAGACCTGTCACTCATGATGAAGTTCGTAAGATTATTTTTGAGATGAAAAGTTCTTCGGCTGGGAGTGATTCCATTAACCTTCTTGTTTTAAAAGCCGTGTTTCCAAGCATTTCACATATATTAACTTCCTTTATTAATGCTTGCTTTAAGCAAGGGAAGTTCCCCAATTGTCTTAAAATTAAGGGTGGTAATAAGAATGATCTGGGGAATTATAAACCAATTTCATTATTACCTGTTGTTTCACGAGTTTTAGAAAAATGTATTAATATTAGAATTTATGAGCATTTGGAGCGTCATAAACTTCTACATACCAATCAGTTTGGTTTCAGGAAGGGCAGAACAACAGAAATGGTGATATCATTTATTACTACTATAATTAATGATGCTCTTGATAAAAAGCTTAGGGTAGCTGGTGTTTTTTGGACTTAATTAAGGCGTTTGACACTGTTGACCATCGAATATTATTAAAAAAATGTGAATTTTATGAATTAGTGGGTGCTACATTGGGTTTGCTTTGCAGTTATCTTCAAAATAGACAGCAGTATGCCAATTTACAAGGATTTTCGTCTAGTAGAAATGTTGTTAATTGGGGGGTTCCCCAAGGATCCGTACTGGGTCCGACTCTGTTTTTAATTTTTATTAATGATCTACCGCATGTTGTGAAAGCTCTGCCCAGAATTGACGACTTTGTTGACAATGGTACGAGTAAGACCCAGCTTACTATGCCCTTATTTGCGGATGATACAACCTTGGTGTGTGTTGCCCCTACAGAAGAACTGCTCATGTCAACGATAAATGCAGCAATGAGCAGGATATGTACATGGCTTAAAATAAACCACCTTGACCTGAATATAGATAAGTCAAATTTTGTTATTTTCTCTCGATCTCCGAATTTTTACCCTTGGTTTACGGAAATAATTTCGGAGCGGGAAATTATTAAACGAACAAGATTCACCAAATACCTCGGAATCAATGTTGATGAAACCCTATCATTTTAAAATCATGTGAAGTCAGTTTCAAAAATATTGTCACGTAACTTAGGTATCATGCGCAAATTAAAACATATTTTCCCCCCAAATGTTCTAGGATTGTTATATTTTTCTCTGATTCACCCTTACATTTTGTATTGCTCGTCGATTTGGCTTGGTACTTTCCCTTCGATAGTTCGTCCAATCCGTGTGATTCAGAATAATGCTATCCGAGTTTTTTGTGGTGTAGCGAATCAGGAGTCTTTGAGGTCTATGTAAAGAGATTTAAATATAATGCCTGCAGCTGGATTACGTGATTTTTATACGTTGATTTTTATATATAGGTATTACAGAGGTAGCCTTCCTGATTGTTTTACAGGAATATTTTGTGAGAGGTCTGATGTTCACCACCACATTACTCGGATACGAGGTAATACTGAGGTTCCTCGATTAGTTTCAAGTAGGTCTTCTTTTTCACTTATTTACAGAGCTTCAAAACTTTGGAATAAACTGTATATAGATATGAAGGAAATAGGTAGCCTTGACCAGTTTAAGTCTGATTTACGTGTGGAGTTGCTCGGTAGGTATGCTTTTGAAACAGATTAAATAGAATAAATTTTACATAGCTTATTCATTTGTAATATTTGTGTATTTTTTTGTTTTTTTGTTGTTGTCTTGGGGTCACGCAAGGGAGTGTATTATTTATGTTTTTTGTTTTTTGTTGATTTCGGTATATGGTCTAATTCTCCATATTTTCTTACTCTCCATATTGTCTCTTTATTTTCTTTGAATTTAGCACAGCCTCGCAAGCTTCGCTTATGTTGTGCTATTGATTAAGAAATGTTTATTTCTAATAAAATTGTTCTACTACTACTACTACTAAAAAGAACATGATTAAAGGCTCTTTTCCTATTTTCAAAAGTTTTAGTTTTCGGGAATAATAGCTACGTCCGTGGAAAAAATGAAGATATTAGACTATTTTATGATTGCACATGGTAAAGAATGTGATTAAAGGCTCTTTTCTTATTTCAAAAGTTTTAGTTTTCGGGGATAATAGCTACGTCCTTAAAAAAAAATGAAGATATTAGACTATTTTATGATTGCACATGGTAAAGAATGTGATTAAAGGCTCTTTTTCTATTTCAAAAGTTTTAGTTTTCGGAGGTAATAGCTACGGCCGTGAAAAAAATGAAGATATTAGACTATTTTATGATTGCAAATGGTAAAGAATGTGATTAAAGGCTCTTTTTCCATTTCAAAAGTTTTAGTTTTCGGGGATAATAGCTACGTCCGTGGAAAAAAATGAAGATATTAGACTAATTTATGATTGCACATGGTAAAGAATGTGATTAAAGGCTCTTGTCCTATTTCAAAAGTTTTAGTTTTGGAGGGTAATAGCTATGTCTGTGGAAAAAATGAAGATATTAGACTAATTTATGATTGCACATGGTAAAGAATGTGATTAAAGGCTCTTTTCCTATTTCAAAAGTTTTAGTTTTCGAGGGTAATAGCTATGTCTGTAGAAAAAATGAAGATATTAGACTATTTTATGATTGCACATGGTAAAGAATATGATTAAAGGCTCTTTTCCTATTTCAAAAGTTTTAGTTTTCGGGGGTAATAGCTACGTCTGTGGAAAAAATTAAGATATTAGACTATTTTATGATTGCACATGGTAAAGAATGTGATTAAAGGCTCTTTTTCTATTTCAAAAGTGTTAGTTTTCGGGGGTAATAGCTACGTCTGTGGAAAAAATGAAGATATTAGACTATTTTATGATTGCGCATGGTAAAGAATGTTATTAAAGGCTCTTTTTCTATTTCAAAAGTATTAGTTTTCGGGGGTAATAGCTACGTCTGTGGAGAAAATGAAGATATTAGACTATTTTATGATTGCGCATGGTAAAGAATGTGATTAAAGGCTCTTTTTCTATTTCAAAAGTATTAGTTTTTGGGGGTAATAGCTTCGTCCGTGGAAAAAATGAAGATATTAAACTATTTCATAATTGCACATGGTAAAGAATATGATTAAAGGCTCTTTTCTTATTTCAAAAGTTTTAGTTTTCGTGGGTAATAGCTACGTCCGTGGAAAAAATTAAGATATTAGATTATTTTATGATTGCACATGGTAAAGAATGTGATTAAAGACTCTTTTCCTATTTCAAAAGTTTTAGTTTTCGGGGGTAATAGCTTCGTCCGTGGAAAAAATTAAGATATTAGACTATTTTATGATTACACATGGTAAAGAAAGTGATTAAAGGCTCTTTTCCTATTTCAAAAGTTTTAGTTTTCGGGGGTAATAGCTACGTCCTTGGAAAAAAATGAAGATATTAGACTATTTTATGATTTCACATGGTAAAGAATGTGATTAAAGGCTCTTTTTCTATTTCAAAAGTTTTAGTTTTCGAGGGTAATAGCTACGTCCGTGGTAAAAAATGAAGATATTATAGTATTTTATGATTGGACATGGTAAAGAATGTGATTAAAGGCTCTTTTCCTATTTCAAAAGTTTTAGTTTTCGGGGGTAATAGCTACTTCTGTAGAAAAAAAGAAGATATTAGACTATTTTATGATTGCGCATGGTAAAGAATGTGATTAAAGGCTCTTTTCCTATTTCAAAAGTTTTAGTTTTTGGGGGTAATAGCTTCGTCCGTGGAAAAAATGAAGATATTAAACTATTTCGTGATTGCACATGGTAAAGAATGTGATTAAAGGCTCTTTTCCTATTTCAAAAGTTTAGTTTTTGGGGGTAATAGCTACGTCCTTGGAAAAAAAATGAAGATATTAGACTATTTTATGATTGCACATGGTAAGGAATGTGATTAAAGGCTCTTTTCCTATTTCAAAAGTTTTAGTTTTCGGGGGTAATAGCTACGTCTGTCGAAAAAATGAAGGTATTAGACTATTTTATGATTGCACATGGTAAAGAATGTGATTAAAGGCTCTTTTCCTATTTGAAAAGTATTATTTTTCGGGGGTAATAGCCTCGTTCGTGGAAAAAATGAAGATATTAAACTATTTCATGGTTGCACATGGTAAAGAATGTGATTAAAGGCTCTTTTCCTATTTCAAAAGTTTTAGTTTTCGGGGGTAATAGCTACGTCCTTGGAAAAAAAATGAAGATATTAAACTATTTCATGGTTGCACATGGTTAAGAATGTGATTAAAGGCTCTTTTCCTATTTCAAAAATTTTAGTTTTTGGGGGTAATAGCTACGTCTGTGAAAAGAATGAAGATATTAGACTATTTTATGATTGCACATGGTAAAGAATGTGATTAAAGGCCCTTTTCCTATTTGAAAAGTTTTATTTTTCGGGGGTAATAGCTTCCTCCGTGGAAACAATGAAGATATTAAACTATTTCATGATTGCACATGGTAAAGAAAGTGATTAAAGGCTCTTTTCCTATTTCAAAAGTTTTAGTTTTTACGGGTAATAGCTACGTCCTTGGAAAAAAATTAAGATATTAGACTATTTTATGATTGCACATGGTAAAGAATGTGATTAAAGGCTCTTTTCCTATTTCAAAAGTTTTAGTTTTCGGGGGTAATAGATACGTCCGTGTAAAAAATGAAGATATTAGACTATTTTATGATTGCAAATGGTAAAGAATGTGATTCAAGGCTCTTTTCCTATTTCAAAAGTTTTAGTTTTCGGGGGTAATAGCTACGTCTGTGGAAAAAAATGAAGATATTAAACTATTTCATGATTGCACATGGTAAAGAAAGTGATTAAAGGCTCTTTTCCTATTTCAAAAGTTTTAGTTTTTGCGGGTAATAGCTACGTCCTTGGAAAAAAATTAAGATATTAGACTATTTTATGATTGCACATGGTAAAGAATGTGATTAAAGGCTCTTTTCCTATTTCAAAAGTTTTAGTTTTCGGGGGTAATAGATACGTCCGTGTAAAAAATGAAGATATTAGACTATTTTATGATTGCAAATGGTAAAGAATGTGATTCAAGGCTCTTTTCCTATTTCAAAAGTTTTAGTTTTCGGGGGTAATAGCTACGTCTGTGGAAAAAAATGAAGATATTAGATTATTTTATGATTGCGCATGGTAAAGAATGTGATTAAAGGCTCTTTTCCTATTTCAAAAGTTTTAGTTTTCGGGGGTAATAGCTTCGTCCGTGGAAAAAATGAAGATATTAAACTATTTCATGATTGCACATGGTAAAGAATGTGATTAAAGGCTCTTTTCCTATTTCAAAAGTTTTAGTTTTCGTGGGTAATAGCTACGTCCGTGGAAAAAATTAAGATATTAGACTATTTTATGATTGCACATGGTAAACAATGTGATTAAAGGCTCTTTTCCTATTTCAAAAGTTTTAGTTTTCGGGGGTAATAGCTTCGTCCGTGGCAAAAATGAAGATATTAAACTATTTCATGATTGCACATGGTAAAGAAAGTGATTAAAGGCTCTTTTCCTATTTCAAAAGTTTTAGTTTTCGGGGGTAATAGCTACGTCCTTGGAAAAAATGAAGATATTAGACTATTTTATGATTGCACATGGTAAAGAATGTGATTAAAGGCTCTTTTTCTATTTCAAAAGTTTTAGTTTTCGAGGGTAATAACTACGTCCGTGGTAAACAATGAAGATATTATAGTATTTTATGATTGGACATGGTAAAGAATGTGATTAAAGGCTCTTTTCCTATTTCAAAAGTTTTAGTTTTCGGGGGTAATAGCTACTTCTGTGGAAAAAAAGAAGATATTAGACCATTTTATGATTGCGCATGGTAAAGAATGTGATTAAAGGCTCTTTTCCTATTTCAAAAGTTTTAGTTTTTGGGGGTAATAGCTTCATCCGTGGAAAAATTTAAGATATTAAACTATTTCATGATTGCACAGGGTAAAGAATGTGATTAAAGGCTCTTTTCCTATTTCAAAAGTTTTAGTTTTCGGGGGTAATAGCTTCATCCGTGGAAAAAATGAAGATATTGAACTATTTCATGATTGCAAATGGTAAAGAAAGTGATTAAAGGCTCTTTTCCTATTTCAAAAGTTTAGTTTTCGGGGGTAATAGCTACGTCCTTGGAAAAAAAATGAAGATATTAGACTATTTTATGATTGCACATGGTAAGGAATGTGATTAAAGGCTCTTTTCCTATTTCAAAAGTTTTAGTTTTCGGGGGTAATAGCTACGTCTGTCGAAAAAATGAAGGTATTAGACTATTTTATGATTGCACATGGTAAAGAATGTGATTAAAGGCTCTTTTCCTATTTGAAAAGTATTATTTTTCGGGGGTAATAGCCTCGTTCGTGGAAAAAATGAAGATATTAAACTATTTCATGGTTGCACATGGTAAAGAATGTGATTAAAGGCTCTTTTCCTATTTCAAAAGTTTTAGTTTTCGGGGGTAATAGCTACGTCCTTGGAAAAAAAATGAAGATATTAAACTATTTCATGGTTGCACATGGTTAAGAATGTGATTAAAGGCTCTTTTCCTATTTCAAAAATTTTAGTTTTTGGGGGTAATAGCTACGTCTGTGAAAAGAATGAAGATATTAGACTATTTTATGATTGCACATGGTAAAGAATGTGATTAAAGGCCCTTTTCCTATTTGAAAAGTTTTATTTTTCGGGGGTAATAGCTTCCTCCGTGGAAACAATGAAGATATTAAACTATTTCATGATTGCACATGGTAAAGAAAGTGATTAAAGGCTCTTTTCCTATTTCAAAAGTTTTAGTTTTTACGGGTAATAGCTACGTCCTTGGAAAAAAATTAAGATATTAGACTATTTTATGATTGCACATGGTAAAGAATGTGATTAAAGGCTCTTTTCCTATTTCAAAAGTTTTAGTTTTCGGGGGTAATAGATACGTCCGTGTAAAAAATGAAGATATTAGACTATTTTATGATTGCAAATGGTAAAGAATGTGATTCAAGGCTCTTTTCCTATTTCAAAAGTTTTAGTTTTCGGGGGTAATAGCTACGTCTGTGGAAAAAAATGAAGATATTAAACTATTTCATGATTGCACATGGTAAAGAAAGTGATTAAAGGCTCTTTTCCTATTTCAAAAGTTTTAGTTTTTGCGGGTAATAGCTACGTCCTTGGAAAAAAATTAAGATATTAGACTATTTTATGATTGCACATGGTAAAGAATGTGATTAAAGGCTCTTTTCCTATTTCAAAAGTTTTAGTTTTCGGGGGTAATAGATACGTCCGTGTAAAAAATGAAGATATTAGACTATTTTATGATTGCAAATGGTAAAGAATGTGATTCAAGGCTCTTTTCCTATTTCAAAAGTTTTAGTTTTCGGGGGTAATAGCTACGTCTGTGGAAAAAAATGAAGATATTAGATTATTTTATGATTGCGCATGGTAAAGAATGTGATTAAAGGCTCTTTTCCTATTTCAAAAGTTTTAGTTTTCGGGGGTAATAGCTTCGTCCGTGGAAAAAATGAAGATATTAAACTATTTCATGATTGCACATGGTAAAGAATGTGATTAAAGGCTCTTTTCCTATTTCAAAAGTTTTAGTTTTCAGGGGTAATAGCTACGTCCGTGGAAAAAATTAAGATATTAGACTATTTTATGATTGCACATGGTAAACAATGTGATTAAAGGCTCTTTTCCTATTTCAAAAGTTTTAGTTTTCGGGGGTAATGGCTTCGTCCGTGGCAAAAATGAAGATATTAAACTATTTCATGATTGCACATGGTAAAGAAAGTGATTAAAGGCTCTTTTCCTATTTCAAAAGTTTTAGTTTTCGGGGGTAATAGCTACGTCCTTGGAAAAAATGAAGATATTAGACTATTTTATGATTGCACATGGTAAAGAATGTGATTAAAGGCTCTTTTTCTATTTCAAAAGTTTTAGTTTTCGAGGGTAATAACTACGTCCGTGGTAAACAATGAAGATATTATAGTATTTTATGATTGGACATGGTAAAGAATGTGATTAAAGGCTCTTTTCCTATTTCAAAAGTTTTAGTTTTCGGGGGTAATAGCTACTTCTGTGGAAAAAAAGAAGATATTAGACCATTTTATGATTGCGCATGGTAAAGAATGTGATTAGAGGCTCTTTTCCTATTTCAAAAGTTTTAGTTTTTGGGGGTAATAGCTTCATCCGTGGAAAAAATTAAGATATTAAACTATTTCATGATTGCACAGGGTAAAGAATGTGATTAAAGGCTCTTTTCCTATTTCAAAAGTTTTAGTTTTCGGGGGTAATAGCTTCATCCGTGGAAAAAATGAAGATATTGAACTATTTCATGATTGCAAATGGTAAAGAAAGTGATTAAAGGCTCTTTTCCTATTTCAAAAGTTTAGTTTTCGGGGGTAATAGCTACGTCCTTGGAAAAAAAATGAAGATATTAGACTATTTTATGATTGCACATGGTAAGGAATGTGATTAAAGGCTCTTTTCCTATTTCAAAAGTTTTAGTTTTCGGGGGTAATAGCTACGTCTGTGGAAAAAATGAAGATATTAGACTATTTTATGATTGCACATGGTAAAGAATGTGATTAAAGGCTCTTTTCCTATTTGAAAAGTATTATCTTTCGGGGGTAATAGCCTCGTTCGTGGAAAAAATGAAGATATTAAACTATTTCATGGTTGCACATGGTAAAGAATGTGATTAAAGGCTCTTTTCCTATTTCAAAAGTTTTAGTTTTCGGGGGTAATAGCTACGTCCTTGGAAAAAAAATGAAGATATTAGACTATTTTATGATTGCACATGGTAAAGAATGTGATTAAAGGCTCTTTTCCTATTTCAAAAGTTTTAGTTTTCGAGGGTAATAGCTACGTCCGTGGAAAAAATGAAGATATTAGACTATTTTATGATTGCACATGGTTAAGATTGTGATTAAAGGCTCTTTTCCTATTTCAAAAATTTTAGTTTTCGGGGGTAATAGCTACGTCTGTGGAAAAAATGAAGATATTAGACTATTTTATGATTGCACATGGTAAAGAATGTGATTAAAGGCCCTTTTCCTATTTGAAAAGTTTTATTTTTCGGGGGTAATAGCCTCATCCATGGAAAAAATGAAGATATTAAACTATTTCATGATTGCACATGGTAAAGAATGTGATTAAAGGCTCTTTTACTATTTCAAAAGTTTTTTTTTTCGGGGGTAATAGCTACGTCTGTGGAAAAAATGAAGAAATTAGACTATTTTATGATTACACATGGTAAAGAATGTGATTAAAGGCTCTTTTCCTATTTCAAAAGTTTTAGTTTTCGGGGTAATAGCTACGTCCGTGGAAAAAATGAAGATATTAGACTATTTTATGATTGCACATGGTTAAGATTGTGATTAAAGGCTCTTTTCCTATTTCAAAAATTTTAGTTTTCGGGGGTAATAGCTACGTCTGTGGAAAAAATGAAGATATTAGACTATTTTATGATTGCACATGGTAAAGAATGTGATTAAAGGCCCTTTTCCTATTTGAAAAGTTTTATTTTTCGGGGGTAATAGCCTCATCCATGGAAAAAATGAAGATATTAAACTATTTCATGATTGCACATGCTAAAGAATGTGATTAAAGGCTCTTTTACTATTTCAAAAGTTTTAGTTTTCGGGGGTAATAGCTACGTCTGTGGAAAAAATGAAGAAATTAGACTATTTTATGATTGCACATGGTAAAGAATGTGATTAAAGGCTCTTTTCCTATTTCAAAAGTTTTAGTTTTCGGGGTAATAGCTACGTCCGTGGAAAAAATTGTTTCCACGTATTTTAATGAATGTTACAATACGATACAATACCTTTGATCGAGCTTTTAATCTTGAGCCTATAATGAGTGTATTGTAAGAGTGTAAGTGTATCCAAGTTTTCAAACAGCAGAGAAAGTATTTTTTGGGAATTGTATTATGATTTATTTTTCTGATAACTTGAAGATGCATACAATTAAATTGTTTATTTTTCTTAGGATTAAACATTGGTGAAAAAGTTTCTCCAAGATATAAGTAGAAAGCCTGACTATGGATTCTAATAGATAAGACCATATATATATATATATATATATATATATATATATATATATATATATATATATATATATATATATATATATATATATATATATATATATATATATATATATATATATATATATATATATATATATATATATATATATATATATATATATATATATATATATATATATATATATATATATATATATATATATATATATATATATATATATATATATATATATATATATATATAACAAAGATCAATGAAAAAATTATTTCAATAAATTTTTTAAGAAAATTAAAGAGCTCTATTATACCAAAACTAAGTAGGA
Source organism: Artemia franciscana (assembly GCF_032884065.1). NCBI lineage: Eukaryota > Metazoa > Arthropoda > Branchiopoda > Anostraca > Artemiidae > Artemia > Artemia franciscana. The sequence goes on along the minus strand of NC_088869.1, from coordinate 16,655,367 downwards.
GTAAAGTCAAATAGTCTTCCAAGGAAAAAACTACTCCAAATGCCCATCAACGAATAAATGAAGCCCAAAACAAACAGAAACTACAACAAATAACCGAGTCAAAATCCAAACGAGAGAAAATTAACATGAGTTGTGCTGAAAACCCCTATACCTTCTCAAAACCAGAAACTAATTTGAACTTCACTGAAAAACAGAACAAATGACAATAGATAATCAGAATATTATGCATATACTGACATATGTTTTTTTAAGTTTCAGGAATTTTTATTTATTGAACTGAAAAACGTAAAAACATTTAAAGTGTATTTTTTAGCAGCAAATTGCAAATTATATTCTGGTCTTGCTGTAGAATTAAGATTCATTTACACATTGCAGAAATCCTTGCCGAATTTGCAATCTATGAGCAATTTCTGTTCGTTTTTGTGCTCGGAAATTCTCTAGCTTTCCCCAGTAATTTGATTAAATCAGGGCAGATTCGTGACAAAGTTTTTAACGAAATAAAACCACAACCACGGAACATCAAAATCTTACTTTTTCACCCTAATTGCTTTCTCTTTTTGTCTGCTGTTCCTCCTTTGCACATTAAGAACTAGAGCGAGAATCTAAAGAAAGAATTGTTTACAGAAAGAAGTTGACATCATTATTAACGCTTGCTGCCATCTCTTCAAAATCAGTTTCAGCATTAAAACCTGGATTCGATAGAAAAATGCATATCAATCAAAATTCAGATGATCTGAGATATACCTATACAACCGTTTGAACTACAAAGGATGTTTCTTGAAGAGAAAAAAAATGATCCAAACTCTTATGAAATCGAAGGAGGAAAATTAAGGAAATTCTATTCTTGGAATGAAGTCAGAAGGAGTGAAAGCTGCTGCTCCTTTAGATTGCCTAAAAGAAGTCACTCTAAAGAAAGGAGCCAGAACTGGTAGGAACTGCCATTATAATGTGGGTAAAATTGTAGTTGAGGGGCTTCTTGCTGTCATTTTAGTGGCTCTAATCAGGCTTGAGTGCCTTGCTCTTCAGCAAGGCACTCAGGACCTAAATCAATCCTGGAAAGGTGCTAGGCTATTAAACTTCTAGACTAACGTTTACTTATTTTAGGGCTGAAAGACTGACTGAGTAGCTATTTGATTGAGGGTCTCTTTAGAAGAAAATTTCTTAAGCTAATAAACTAAAAATGTGGTCAATATGTATGCTCTTTTTAAATATACTAATGAATTCTTTCTTGGATGAACTCCTCACCTGACAGAACACTAGCAATATAAAACATGACTTTAGCACTAGCAACATAACTCTTCATTTCTTGAATCAAGCCAAGATTTACCAGTAGGCCCAGGCATATTGGGGGGGGGGAATAAATTATCCCTGAGTATTTATTCTTAATAAAACCTTAACTGTTTTTTTTTATCAAAGCTGCTCTGCTGCTGCACTAATCACATCTTGAAAAGCACAAAGTATACAAGTGAGCTAAGCCTATTCAGTTTTTGAGTGAGCTATTTACCTAGGCTATATTGGGTCTATGATTATGGATTACCTGTTAAATTTGAAACCCTTCTTGGTACAAAACACTGATGAGCAAAAAAAACACGACCGTAACTAATGTTACCAAGGTTTTGTTTCATTTTGTGCAGTTGACCATACTCAAATATTATCCAGGACACACTAAAGAAGTGAAGTTAATTATAATGAAATATACCAAAATGTGATGAAAATTTTGTACTTTTTAGACCAAATTGTGGAAACTACAATAAAAAATTATGGGAAGCAGGCTACCCCAAATACATTCCATTAAATACCTAACCACTTCTATATATTTTATACTTAATTAAAATATACCTGCTTTGCAGTTTGTATCATGAAAGTAAATGCTTATAACCAAATGTAGGAAAAAACCAGTTTACTTTGATCAAACAAAGCAAACTTTTTGAGGGTGTTCTGGATAATACATAGGTACCCAGTTAACATATATCTAAACATTGGCATCACCATAAGAATGGTTCTTAGAACAAACAACACAGAAAAAATATCCTTTTCCACCTCCTTTTAGGTGAAGAACTGCTTAAGATCTTCAGTCTGCCATGATAAATTGACATCATAGACACCTTTGCACAAAAATTGAGCAGAGAAAAAGGCTTTAGGCTATCAATTGGCTTTGAAGATAAATACCTCTTCTTACAAAATAATCACCACTTGTATGATATACCCTTGACCACCCAAGTTGTACATTTGTTGATGCATTGTAGAACCAGACAGCCAAGCATGAGAAAATGTAGACATATATTTTTGTGTTGCTATCTACTAATGAATTTGATTTATTTCCAATACACCTATGATATTAATCAAGGTACTTCCAACATCTTGTTGGTTTATTTAATTTACTTAATACCTATTACATATAAATATTTGATTCTCAAATTATTATCATAAGTGATAATCAACATTTTCATCATAAAGTTTATTTATTAAGCAAAATTGACCCTCCCTCCTATGGTATGACTTTGGAGTGGCTAAAACACTTGGGCCTAAAATCATCAAAGCTTTAAATCTAGCCCTCACTTCAAAACAGCAAACCAGATTTCTTCTCAATTTGCTGTTTATCTCTGTGTGATTGAATACATAATTTACTGAAATGTTTTTTGAAAGTATATTTATAGTGTACCAGTAAAGGAGAGGAGACAGAACTAAATCTTTCATTTTTGGCCATCCTGTGTTCAGTTTGTTACTCAAAACAATTCCTGATAGATAGCCTCTATGTTGCTCAAAATAGGCATAAGTTTAAAATCAGTTTGAAAATCCAGATGTGTGAAGTTTTTTTTATAGAAATTATTGAAAAAACCCTTCCACACCTGAACCAACCTATTCAAAGGGTAATCATAAGAAGAATACTTTTTCAAAGTATAAGAAATTCAAAAGCACACACCACTGGGATCACTTTGCAAGATCAAGGAATATGCTGAGGCAACTGACTAGGCACTTAATAGCTGACAATGAAGATAACTTGGCACTTGGCATTGAACATCAAATACAATCCAAAGAGGTTCTGGAGATACATATCTGCTAAAGATAAGAGCAGATAAACAATTCTATTCCTGCTCAACCCTGAAGGAAAAAAGCTGGAAGATCCAGAGGATATTACAAATTTGCTGAACAACACATTTGCATTCAACTTCTCAGTGGACTCCCGTGACAAGCCACCATGCACTGCCCCCAGGGTGGTCAAGCACCCAATGCCAAAATTTACATCACAATTGACAAAATTAAGAAGACTGAGTAAACTTTACCCCAACAAAGCTAAAGGCCCAGACAGTATACATACCAGGCTTCTTAAAGAATTTGTGGATATAGTAGCCAAGCTGCTCTGTTTGCTATTTGAGCTGTCCTTTCAGACTAGTAGCCTACCTGCAGATTGGCAGACAGCCATAATTACTCTAATATTCAAAGAATAATTTAGGACTCAACTGAGAACTATCCCATTAGCCTGACCTTGGTTGTGGGCAAACTTATCAAAGGGATGTTGCAATCTTATTGCAAATGACCAGGAATGGTCTTGTTTTTGGTGGTCAGCACAGCCTCAGGAGACACCTGTCTACTTAAACAGATCTAATACTAGCTTTTGAATCTATAACTAATCTGCTGGATCAGGGTTTTCCTGTCAATGTGTTACTACTGGATCAAACTAAGGCCTTTGTTAAAATATCTCACAACTACCTGATGATCAAGCTATCAGTATGATTAGATAGACAATAATGTTGCCCAGTGGATCCACAACTACCTATCTGGTTGAATCCAGATTGTCACTGTATATGATGAAAGAGGTGACCTCATCTCCACACCAGTTCATGGTAAGATTGGTGTCCCCAAAGGGACCAAAGTAGCCCCAACATTGTTTAACTTCTATGTAAATGATGCTCTTGATATGGTCAAGAATGGCTTGGAACTGTATGCAGATGGTTCTAAATTCTTTGGTTTGGCAGCCTTGACAGAAAATCACTCTTCTCTGCAAAATCTCAACCAACTGTTCTTATCAATAAATAGGAAAATGTCCTTTTCAAATATAGTACATAAAATGACTGTATGAGTCACTAAAACTGCTCCATTTACTGACCAAGCTGAAGATTTTGGTATATTATCTCACTATTTTAGTGCCGTCTATTTGAATAAATGGAAAATTGGTGCACCATCTGTAAAATTATGACAGGTGTCAGTAAAACTGCTGTATTTACTTACAAGGTTCAAAATTTCTGTAGTATTTGTTGGTCTATTTTTAACCAGACATATTTTTTTGGTAGAGTAAAAAAAATTATGGTACTTTGCACAATGATTCTACCAATTCATTTTTATTCACCAAATTCCCAACATTGGGGAAAGGGGGGGGGTGTACAATTCTTGACTTAAAAAAAAGTTTGAGTATGTAGTCACACAAGTTTCAAAAGCTTCATTTATTTTAAAGATCAGTCCTTGGAACATAGCTGCAGGGTTTGTTATGACAGGTACATGTTCATTTAATTCAGATATATATTTTAAGTCTATCATCATTTTAGAATTTGTGACTGTCATGGCTAAACCACAAGAGAAACCAGTATAAGACCAACATACAAGGAATGGCTTTATTCAGTCAACCCAAATGGGGGGGGGGGCATACCAAATGTTTACAGTTGTACATCAGTTAGAGGATTTTAGAAAACATGGCAGCACCAGAGTCCTTACATATATTCCAAAAAGGTTTAAGCCTCAGCAAAGGAAAGGAAAGCTATGAAGAAACTAAAGCTCTCATCAAACAGTTCGTGGTAACGAACTGTAGTAAGGAGCGACCCGGCTCAATAGTAACCAAAACTCTAAAAAATGGAATTTTGATACCAATAGCTACATCAAAAGAATTGCATTTTAATGCTGGTTTTAAATATATAAGTTTCATCAAGTTTAGTCTTACCCATCAAAAGTTACGAGCCTGAGAAAATTTGCGTTATGTTCATTTAATTCAGATATATATTTTAAGTCTATCATCATTTTAGAATTTGTGACTGTCATGGCTAAACCACAAGAGAAACCAGTATAAGACCAACATACAAGGAATGGCTTTATTCAGTCAACCCAAATGGGGGGGGGGCATACCAAATGTTTACAGTTGTACATCAGTTAGAGGATTTTAGAAAACATGGCAGCACCAGAGTCCTTACATATATTCCAAAAAGGTTTAAGCCTCAGCAAAGGAAAGGAAAGCTATGAAGAAACTAAAGCTCTCATCAAACAGTTCGTGGTAACGAACTGTAGTAAGGAGCGACCCGGCTCAATAGTAACCAAAACTCTAAAAAATGGAATTTTGATACCAATAGCTACATCAAAAGAATTGCATTTTAATGCTGGTTTTAAATATATAAGTTTCATCAAGTTTAGTCTTACCCATCAAAAGTTACGAGCCTGAGAAAATTTGCGTTATTTTAGAAAATAGGGGGAAACACCCCCTAAAAGTCATAGAATCTTAACGAAAATCACACCATCAGATTCAGCGTATCAGAAAACCCTATTGTAGAAGTTTCGAGCTCCTATCTACAAAAATGTGGAATTTTGCATTTTTTGCCAGAAGGCAGATCATGGATGCGTGTTTATTTGTTTTTTTGTTTTTTTTGTTTTTTTTCCCAGGGGTGATCATATCGACCCAGTTGTCCTAGAATGTTGCAAGAGGGCTCATTCTAAAGGAAATGAAAAGTTCTAGTGCCCTTTTTAAGTGACCAAAAAAATTGGAGGGCACCTAGGCCCCCTCCCACGCTAATTATTTTCCCAAAGTCAACGGATCAAAATTCTGAGATAGCCATTTTATTCAGCGTAGTCGAAAAACCTTATAACTATGTCTTTGGGGACGACTTACTCCCCCACGGTCCCCGTGGGAAGGGCAACAAGTTACAAACTTTGACCTGTGCTTACATATAGTAATGGTTATTGGGAAGTATACAGGCGTTTTCAGGAGGATTTTTTGGTTGGGGGGAGGGGTTGAGAAGAGGGGGATATGCTGGGGGAACTTTCCATCGAGAATTTGTCATGGGAGAAGAAAACTTCCATGAAGGGAGAGCAGGATTTACTAGCATTATTTAAAAAAAAATAAAAAAATAAATGTGAAAAAGCTTTTTCACCTGGAAGTAAGGAACAGCAATAAAACTTAAAACAAACAGAAATTATTACCCATATAAGGGGCTCACCTCCTTATGATACCTAGCTCTTTACGCTAAAGTATTTTTAGTAATTTCAACTATTTATTCTACGGCTTTTGTGATTCAGGGGTCATTCTTAATGAATTGGGATAAAATTTAAGCTTTAGTGTAAAGAGCGAGGTACTGACGATGGGGCGAATCCCCTCATATATGTAATAAAAACATGAGAATACAAAAGTTCTTGACGTAAGCTAATTTATAAGTTACGTAAATCTTTTACCAATAAAAAGATTAGTAAAAAATTAAAAGTTCTAGTTGCCTTTTTAATTAACCAAAAAATCGGAGGGCAACTAGGCTTCGCCCCCGCTCTTTTTTTCTCAAAATCATTCGATCAAAATTATGAGAAAGCCATTTAGCCCCCCCCCAAAAAAAAAATATGCAAAATTTCGTTTTGATTATTCCTCTGCGGAGAGCCAAAATCAAAACATGCATTGATTCAAAAACGTTCAGAAATTAAATTAAAAAAAACGAGTTTTTTTAACTGAAAGTAAGGAGCGACATTAAAACTTAAAACGCACAGAAATTACTTCGTATATGAAAGAGGCTGCTTCCTCATCAACGCCCCGCTCTTTACGCTAAAGTTTTTTACAGTTTTAAAAAGAAGAATTGAGAGAAAGAGTCAAACTTTAGCGTAAAGAGCGGGGCGCTGATGAGGAAGCAACCTCTTTCATATACGAAGTAATTTCTGTGCGTTTTAAGTTTTAATGTCGCTCCTTACTTTCAGTTAAAAAAACTCGTTTTTTTTATTTAATCTAATAAAAAGAAAGCAAATAAACCTCATATTAAAGACAAGGGGACTTGTAGCAAGGACAAAGAGAAGTTTCTTGGGAAGGGGATTGAAGACTGATGAGTTATTTTATATTGATAGTGAGCCACAAGCCAAACTAAACATAGTTCCTGAGATTGGTTTTGGCATAGGTCTCTGTTGGAAAAAAGGAAAGTTCTGCATTCTTTTTATGTGGGAAAAATTTCAGTGCAGAAGTGGTGAAAATTTTTTTTTCCACAGCAAGTTGAGAAAACTGAGGTAGATTTGACAAATATTGAGCTCTGACTCTTAGTTTCTCACTTCACATATAGAAGAAAAAGACTATTGAAAGACCTGGCATTTGGATATGACCTTTTCCCCCTACAGTGTCAGTGATTGAGGTGTTTCCATGTATTTTACGGAGTTTAATACTGTTTTTTTTTTGTACTTCAGATATTGGTGTTTGAGCAAATAGCTGGAGTATCTTGCCCATTGGGATTAGCCTCGTGGTCAGGGCTACTCCAGAAACATTAAAGTCTAGTGATCTTTGTGATACACACATTTCACCTTGCTTCAAAAGAAATCATTAATTGAATCTAGAATGTCAAGTTTGTGTTCTGCCCTGTGTATAAACACCAAGTATTGGTTGAAAAATTAGGCTTTTGTGAGACAAATGGTGAAAATCATTTTGTAATATTTTGTCTGTTCAAGCAATACTTCTAACACACAGGTCACAAAGCCTTAAATAATTAACCATAAGCAAAGGTCAAGCAATAAATAGCAGTAAGCAAACGTATAGACTATATATAACACAGATGCACAAATTGCAAGTAAGGATTGTTATATTTCCTTCTCTAGAGAAGAGCTTTCAATCATAAGCTTATTCTTGACATTGGCTTGACTTGTCAACCGCTCCTGGTTTTAACAGAACTTTTGACACTGTTGTTGATTTTGGCTATAGAAGGCAGGGAGACTACATTCTTTTCCTGGGCCATGACAACTGGCGATTTTGGCAGGCTGGTTGGACAAAATTCCACGTCTTCTACTTGGGTTGAGTCCAGAAAGCAATGTATTGAATCATGTACTGACAAGCTGCCTGTGTTTGAATTAAAATCAGAATTTTTATCATCTGTAGTCACAACTTTCAAGTGTTTTCTATTCATCTAGTGTTGTCAGTTTTCTTCTGTCCGTACTATGTAAAATTGTGGTGCATCTGTCTCTTGGAAGATTGTGTCAGGTTTGATTGTTGGACTGTACTTAAACTTGTTGGCCTATCTGTAGTGGTCTAAGACTTTTGGTGTGCTGATCATAATAGTGTCTCTGTCTTTTTCTTGCTTTATTCCATGCAGGTATGGATTCCCGCAACTGCAGGTATGGACAGCTTTTGTAAACAAGTGCTCAATGGTAAAGGGTGATAGGGATCTCAAATTTATACTCATTTGCAGCTGGTCTGGGGAAGCTAGACCAACAGCTGGTTTCCTGTCGTACCCAAGGAGGGGTTGTTTAAGGCTAGTTTTTTACTGCACTTCCCTGTTGGCCAAGTGTGATATAATGATTGCAATTTCTGTTGGTTGGTCCCAGTTTTGCTAGTTTGGGTACTTCCAGATAAGCTAGGATATTGAAAGTTGGTAGGCATATCAGGGACTGGAGCAGATTGAATTAGATATAGTCGCTTTCGTGATTCGATCATCGAGGGGGGGGAGTAGAGGGAAGATTAATTTGGAAAAATATTTAAAAATGCCTCTTTGAAAATCTTCATAGCACAGTGGATATGGTGCTGGTATGCTATTCCGTAGGTCTTAGGCTCAATTCCTGACAGAGACAATTTTTATAAGTTTTTTTTTCTTGCTCTGTCATTTTAGTATTAATTTTTAGATTAATTTCAAAACCTTTTTTAAAATGTCTGGCCTTGACTAACGCTTTTACCAAAAATATCAGATTGTATTACATTTTATGGTGATTAAATCTGGAATTTGCTATAGTATGGGCGAGTAAGCATAGAAATCAGGCAATGGATTTAAAGCAATCAAAAATTACAAAAAAAATCTGTTCAGCTTCAGAGGCAGAAATCTCGTGGAGTGGTGCTTGTCATGGTAGCCTCCAAAAAAACATCACTGCAATAACATTGTGAAATGTTGGCTCTTCCAACCTTGTCACAAGTGCCATATGAGCTCTTTGCTCCTGTTATTCCTTTGTCTTCATGATCATGTCCTTAGCAACACCAACTGTTTTCTAACCAAGAAGTGAGATTTTAGTCTTTGGATTATGAGGTACATGTAAATTTTTTTTTTCGCATCTCATCAGCTTCGAACGTGACTATAATAATCTACTATGATCATTTAGTACCTCCCAGATATGTAAAAGAGATCAATACCAACATGTTCCCACAGGTAGCTGGAAATATGGTGATGGTGCTGAATTAAGGGTTCTCTTGCATTTGCAGTAGGATAAATGGAGCATGCATGACACTTCTGGACAAAACCTTCTATTGCCTAACTCATCTTTAGCCAAAATATCACTGATGTGGCTCTGCTTTTTGTTTTCTTGGTACCAAGCTGTGAGGCATGGATGCTTTTCACTACAGCAGTTTGTATGCTTTGTGGGATGACAAGATAGTCATATTTCATAATGATGGCCATCAACTACACTCAGATTACTTTTTAGATTCCAGCATTAAGCTAAATACAACGGAACTATTGATCTTATTTAGGCCAATTTTCTTCTACCATGTTTACAGAACCCTCAGCTGTGGATCTTTCAGCATTTCTTGTTTCAACTCAGATAGCTTTTCTTGACTTATTATAGTAGATTCATAACAGAGCATACTTTGTATTAAATTTCTCTGTGAAAGAATGGATTCTTTGTTTCCAATTGGAACTAGGAGAGAGTATCTGGGATTGGTTGTTATGCTGAAACCATAGGGTTGTACATGTAACATTATTGTCTGAGGTCTTGGTGATGACTCAATGATTGGCTCATTGAGGATTGTTTTCAGGGGTATAGGGTCACTGATAACTTGGAAGTGACGGCCATAGAGATACTGATGAAAATGGTGAAATCCAAAGACAATAGCATGCAGATCCTTTTCGATTTGTGAGTATCTTTGCTTTGTTTCATTTGGTGATTTGGATTCAAATGAAAATATTTTATTCTCTTGAAGTAGGACATCACGAAGTCCTGATTTGGAATTATAAACTTGTACCTCTATCTGATTTTTTCATAGGACCAAAGAGCAATATTGTTGTTCTGATTGACAGGGGCGTCACTAGCCTTTCAACTTTGGGGGGGACGCCTGAGATGTGCTGACGAAAAAAAATTCTCCAGATGTTGGTACCCTTTGTTGAAATTTAAACTCGAAAAAAAACATGTCATATATCATAGTTTAAAACAATTAAAAAAGAGGAGACATATGGCTTGTGCAAATGAATCAGCTAAACTTTAAGTTGGTGCTGCTTTACTACTTTCCACTTGCCTACAAGACGGTTGAGGTCAGTCTTAGTCAGCAAGAGTTTTTTCTGACATTATAAGCTTGAGATGGTCAAGTCTTTCGTCTCCCATTGTTGACCTCAATCTGTTCTTCACAATCTTCATTTTACTGAATATTTGCTCACCTTTGGCTGATGTTACTGTAATTATTTTTGCAAATATGAATGCTCTGTACACTAAGGGTAATCCTCTTCTATTCTTCTTTGCTAAATAGGATATCTGGGCAAACTCAACTACGCTTCCAGAAACTCTGTCGTTTTAACGCTTGTAAACTTTTGCAAAAATTTCTTTTTCAGGCTGGAACACTTGAACAGGCATATCTGCTAATGGGAACGCTACTCTGAAAGCTTGACGCTGCGAAGGTCCAAGGTTCACGAGGCAATCAAAAGCAGGAAGTTCCAGATGCTTTGTTCTAGATGTCCAGATCTTTGATCTTTGAATGCTAGGGACAACTTTTCCCCTAAGACTGTTAAAATTTTCTTAAAATCAGTAACATAAAATGCGACATCCCCAACACTTCACTTGTTCTGTTGCCATCGGCGTATCTTCTAGGAAGCCGCCACTGACAATGGTAATGTCCATGTTCCCCCTCCAACCAAGAGTAGAATTATTCGTCATTCATGGGACAATCATCCTTCTCTGCAAATTAATAGCTTGACCATGCTGACAGATGCCGTTACTTGACCAGCGAGTTTGCTCTTGTTGCTCATGGATTGTTTGATGAGTCACCGTGGCTTTCATGAAGTTGCATGCACTGACGATATCCAGCTCTACTGCTTGAAGTTCATGAATCAGGACGTTTATTCTAGAAAGTAAATGCCCTCATGAACATCAGATGTACTATGAATTAGAATCTAGTAATGACATTAAGAAGCCCATCGGACTTCGACTTGGTGTATGTATCAAAGTTGTCTGAATTGGCCATTTCTCTCAGCAGTCCAACATCTTATGGCAGAACACTCCAAAGCGTTTCAAGCGGCTTCGATCTTGCAGACCACCTTGTTTCTGACATTCCCTTTCGATGAAGCTTGCCTTCAGCTTCTTCTACAGCCTTGCAACACAGATAGAAGCGTTTGAATCCGCTGGCGAAAAAAAATATAGGTTTGCTGTAAGACAACAAACATGTTTCAGGTCAAGGAGCTTGATTCACAGCAATGCTCCACTATAATATTCCCTCTCTGGGTGAGACACCTGAGGTACCAAACATTTCTTCTGAGCTTCTTGGAAAAGTGAGCCTGTTCTCCCTCCAAACGGCCACTCATGTTGCTGGTAAAATCATAGCATTGAAATGCCAGTCTGTCTTCATTGATACCAAGCTTCCTCATAACTTGCAGAATTTCTTTGGAAAGATCGACTTCTTTCTTTGACCCAGAATCAACGACGGTGACTAAGTGCTTTTTTGCGGCTCCTTCAACATCAACGTATCGGACACCTACAGCTAAATGTTCTTTGTGGCTGACATCTGGTGTCCAGTATGCAAACGCTCCAGAGAAGTGAGCTTCATTAACTTCCGCTATGATTCTCTGAACCAGCGCTGTTCCAACAGTGGCAATCAATTTGTTTTGACCACATCCCAACAGATAGCTGGTGACATTTGGCTTGTTCTGCTTACTCATCCATTAATTCATTTCAGTGTTATGCCTCGAAAGCAGATTTGCTAGCTCAACGTAGTTGCCTTCTTCATGATCTTTGCCGCGAAATGCAAGACCTTCTTTACCGAGTGTAGTGGTGGTGTCGAGCAGCATGCGTATGATGCGATGACCTCTATCCTTTTCTTTTTCTGACTCTATATCCTTTGTGAGTTTTTCCTTGTCAACTAAGTAGGGCAAAACTTGTCTCTCGCTACAAAAGTAATGAGATCACCAACAGAAGCTTTATGGCCATTTGATTGGAAATGAGTGACGAGCATTCCAGGGTTGACACCCTTGCTACGCATTTTATGCAAGTTTCTAGTTCCGGCAGCAAAAGCCCCATCTTTGTTTCTGTATTTGCGTCCAGGTCCAGTTGGGAACAAGGAACACGCAAAGCAGTAGTTTCGACCGAATCATTTCTAATCCGGTCACAAAGGGTATAGCCGTATAGGGATGCACCTATCTTGACGTTTTAAAGCAGCCATGCCAGTATCATTTGTATCTACTCTTTTTTCAGCCCCCACTCCATTGTGTATTATTCAGTCATCAAATTCTCATGTGGATGGTTTGGATTACGTCATATTTCCCATTACTGTTCGTATTTTTTAGCAAAATATCTTTTCATGATCATGGACCGAAGCCCCGAGACGTCCAGAATCTGGCAATAAACATCACGTTTATCAGACGTTTCTTCCAAAGGCTGTAGAAAATTTTATATTACGCTGTTTTGTACATTAAACACAAGAAAGAAATAACCGCGAAACAGTTCAGACCAATATCAACGAATACTTTGTGTGAATAGAAGCCATAAGTAAACAGAAAGAGACATGTTCTATTGGCAGCTGCTTATTCTCCAAAATAAGTAATGCCTAAAATCTGTGTCCTTTCCTTACATATCCGAAATCGCGCTAAAGAACCACATTAAAAGCACCAGACCATAATCCCTCTATGCATTTTATTTGAAATGCTTCATCCGCTTTAAGCAGAAATAACTGTCGCGTGAAAATAGGCTAAGAAAACTGCTACACGATGTAAAATACATGTCCGTGCGCTTCTGTGTGGGCGAGTCTCTAGTATTGCCTGTTTCTGAAGTAAATTCCTATTCCAGCTTCTCGAGTTAATTCTAAAAAAGGGCTTCGAGAAAGATTAGTATAGCTTGAACATATTTCATATCCAGTTTCTTGTGCTAAAAAATGATTCAGTATAAGACGCTCAATATTTGGAACAGAACAATCGCTGGCTCATACACAGGACTATCTTTTGTAACCGAACAACCGGCAACTGCTCAGCTAAATTAATTGCTAATTACTTCTTATTTGTAAGTTCAAAGTAAATGTCTACTAATTTTGTCGGTTTTGCCCTTTCTGGGAATTCTAGTTCTACATCAAATTATTATTCTTTCTCTTTACCTGAAAATCTTAATACTCCTTCATTTTAGTATTTAACTCGCCTTAATTCCGTACAACTTAAATTGTTTCGGAAGGCGATAACTACATCTTTAGGAATAAATGTATTTTTCAGCTCTGTTTGACGATAAAATTTACCAACAATTAGTTAATCAGTTTGTGACAGCTAGTTTTCCTCCCTAACTATTACGTGTATAATTATACTCACAACAAGGACGTGAGGAGGCTGGGAATCTGAAACACTAAAACAAGAGGCACCTCCAAAGACTGATTCAATTCTTTTTACTGCGCTAAATTAACTCAAGCTTGCATCTTGCTGTTCAAGATCATTTTCGCCAACCATGGATTCTTCTGGGTTTTTCTGCGAGCCACCTGGCCGAAGCCATTTCGGAATGTCAAACAGGGTCGTCTTTTGTACTTTCTTTGGCTTAACTTTCGCCTGAGTTCCGTTTCTCAGTTCTTCGGAATGACGCTTTTGCAAGTGGGTAGCTCGATAATCTGAGTCGAATTCACAATATCTCTCATTTTTCTTTCTTTCCTTGGACACTTCACAAACAAGCTTCGTCCTAGTTCTGGCTCTTTTCCCTTGTCCTCCGAACATGTTCCCATATCGAAGCGCGACACAATACAATACATCGAACTTTCGTATCTTATGGTTCTAGATCCAATGTCGCACTAATTCAAAATCACACTTACCTTTACATTTTGGAACTTGATACAACTGGCGGTCTAATTTGAGCATCCCTCGTTCACAATAAACCAGTTGGGTTTCCTAGCGAAATAGCATTTTCTGTATTTCGAATCAACATCGAGAATTTTATTAGGGTTGTACATGGATCAGACAATATCCTCTTTCGAATTTAGAATAAGAACGAATATACTTAATGTATTATTTACTGCGAGATCTTCGGCTGCATCGGTTTCATCCCCGATGCTGTATTTCTGACATTCTGAATTGCTGCAATTTCTCTGTGCTGACGGACTAGTAAACTTTTGAGCGTTGTCTGACGCAAGTTGACAAATTTTTGTTTGTATGTTGTAAAGTATATGTAAAGTATGCTGTAAAGAATTTGCTTTAATCTGTGTTTTTTGGTGCTCTCTACCGACGGACTAGTAAACTTTCGAGCGTTGACCGAGGAAAGCTTACAGAATTAGCTCTTTGTGTGTTTATTAGTGCTCTGTGCTGGCGAACTAGTAAAATTTCGAGCGCTGCCTAACTAACGCTTACAGAATTGGCTTTTTTACGTGTTTCTTGGTACTCTGTAACGACGGACGAGTAAACTTTCAAGCACTGCCCGATGAAAGTTGACAAAAAAAACACCGCCCGACGAAAAGTTTATTCTTAAGACCTTTAGGGGAGAGAGTCCCCAACCCCCTCCCCCCTCCCTTAGTGACGCCCCTGCGGCTCCCAGGGAAAAGGCTGTATGTTATGAAACTTGTCCATTATTCACATATATTATTTGCTATTGAGAAATGTACGAACATTTTTTTCTGGGGGGGGGGGGGGAGAACTTTCTATGGGAGAGTTAGTTTCCATGGATGAACTTTCGAGGGAAGTTTTATATGGGTGGAATTTGCCAGAATTTCCATTGAAAATTCTTTTATTTGTCCTCCTCCTCTTTGAAAACTCAATTTTTACATGTGGGAATGTTCTGGGGAAAATTTGCTGCTAGGTTGGAATTGTTTTGGGGATTTCTCTTTTGTGGGGGGGGGATTTCCTGGAAACAATTTCACGAATAGGGGGATCTCTGGCATGGTTTAAAAATGATCTTAAAATGAATATAAAATAATTCTTTCTTCGCTTAAAAATACTGTATGCTAAGAAAAGTTTTTTCAGGAGGATCGTCCTCAAGAACTTCCCTGGGGGGGTTTTAGGGTTTCCCTGGGGAGGCGAAATATTCTACTCCAGGGTGGATTGACTTGGGGGGAACTGTCTATGGAGGAATTTTTCGTTCAAGGATTTTCTATGGAGGGGAAGGTGGATTTCCCAGCGTTATTTAAGAAACAATCAGAAATTAAATAGAAAAAAAGAAGTTTTTCAACTGAAAGTAGGAAGCAACGTTAAAACTCAAAACGAGCAGAAATTATTCGGTATATGAGGGGACTGCCCCCTCTTCCACACCTTGCTCTTTATGCTAAAGTTCGACTTTCTGTACCATTGCTTTACGAACACCTCCTGAAAAATAAGGACTATTTAGCTAGAATAAGAAGTGCTTTTGACAGTTCTCAAAAAAAAAACTTCAGCATGAAGCACAAAGGATCGGAGAGAGGCAAGTCCCCTTATGTGTGGGATAATTTCTATTTGTTTTAAGTTTTAGTGTTGCTCCTTACTTTCAGTCGAAAAAACTTGTTTTTGTATTTAACTTGTATTCAAGATTCAATTCAAAAAAATTACTATTGCTCAGTAATATCCAACACAGCATTGCTAAATAATTCCAGCATTACAATTTCTTGTTTGATTTCTCTTATTATTTACATCAATGCTTTTAATTGAACAAACTACTTTGAAAATACTTCGCTTTTTATAATAAACGTACCAAATCTAAAGGCGTCAAACATATGGTGTTGGATAATTAAATTCGAATTGCTCAATGTTTCCAAACATTTATGGCATGTCTCAATATTACTAAACTTTAGGAATTCTTTTACCGTTTATCACAATAGGGTATTAATTGGTCGGTTTTTACAATTATTTCAATTTTCAGCAATCAAAACTAATTCAATTGTCACTTTATATAAGGTATTTATTGGTAAAATATGAAAGCTTATTCAAGGTTATGTGCTGTCTTGTTTGATTTTGTGTATTTTTTTTTAATTAATTCTCTACGGTCGTTCCTCTTGAATAATAAAAATTAATTCCTATTTGCACAACCGTATCCAGGAGGCGGTGGGGGTGTAGGTGGTTTGTACCCCTTCCTCTCCGAAATTTTTGTCTGATTCATAAAAATGCATATAAATGAGTTTTTAATGCGTTTTTAAAGTTTTTTATTGCACTTGGTATTTACCAAGTGACATATGGCAATCGCAATTTCTGTCCGTCGGTCTGTCTGCTTGTCTGTCGGTCCCGGTTTTGCTACTTTTGGCTTGGCACTTCCAGATTAGCTAGAACGATGAGAGCTGGTAGGCGTATCATGGACCAGACCAGATTAAATTAGAGATTTTAGCTTCCCCGATTCGAACATCTGGGAGGAGGGGAAGTGAAGGGACGGTTCAAAAAAATGAGATATTTTTAACTTACGAACTTGTGATATGATCATAATGAAATTTGACATTTAGAAGGATCTCGTGTCTCAGAGCTGTTGAATTAAATCCGGACCGAATCCGATCACATTGGGAGGAGTTGGAGGGGGAAACTGGAAATCTTGGAAAATGCTTAAAGTGGAGAGATCGGGATAAAACTTGGTGGGAAAAATAAGCATGAGTCCTAGACACGTGATTGACCTAACCGGAACGGATCCGCTCTCTTTGAGGGAGTTGGGGGACGGTTATGTCGGTTAATTCGAAAAAAATCGGTATTTTTAACATACGAATAGGCGACCAGATCTCAATGAAATTGGATATCTAAAAGCACCTCGTAACTCAGCTTAGAAACCGGAAATCTTGGAAAATGCTTAGAGTAGAGAAATCGGGATGAAACTTGATGGGATGAATAAGCACAAGTTTTAGATATATGATTGACATAACCGGACTGGATCCGCTCTCTTTGGGGGAGGTGGGGAGATTTCCAGTGCTTCAGCGAGTTTGGTGCTTCTGGACGTGCTAGGACGACGAAAATTGGTAGGCATGTCAGGGACCTGCACAAATTGTACTTGTTAACAGTTGTTTCCCCGATTCGACCATCTGAGTGGGTGGAGGGAGAGGAAAAATTGGAAAAAATGAGGTATGTTTTTCATACGAATGGATGATCGGATCTTAATGAAACTGGATATATAGAAATATCTCGGGTCTCAAATGCTCCGTTTTTCATTTGGATCAGATCTCGCAACATTGGGGGCTGTAGGGGGGAAGCGAGAATCTCGGAAACCAGAAATCTTGGAAAACGCTTAGAGTGGGGAGGTCGAGATGAAACTTGATGGGAAGAATAAGCACTAGTTCTAGATACGTAATTGACATAACCGGACCAGATTTAATTTCTTTGGGTGAGTTAGGGGGGTGGGGGATATTTCCAGTGCTTTGGTTAGTTCAGTGCTTTTAGACGTGTTAGGACGATGAAAATTGGTAGGCATGTCAGAGATCTGCACAAATTGACTTGATAATAGTCGTTTCTTCGATTTGACCATCTTGGGGGCTGGAGGGAGTAGAACAATTTGAAAAAAATAGGCTTTTTGAACTTACGAATGGGGGGAATTTAATATTTATGAGGACCTCGTGTCTTAAAGTTCTTATTTTAAATCCCGACCGTATCCGGTGATATTGGAGGGAGTTGAGAGGGGAAACAGGAAATCTTGGAAAACGCTTAGAGTGCAGAGATCGGGATAAACTTAGTGGGAAGAATAAGAACATGTCCTAGATACGCGATTGACATAACTGGACAGGATCCGCTCTTTTTGGGGGAGTTGGGGGGGGGGTCCATTGCTTTGATGAGTTCGGTGCTTTTGGACGTGCTAGGACAATGAAACTTTATAGGCGTGTCAGAGACCTGATACAAATTGATTTGATGACAGTCGTTTCCCCCGATTCGACCAACTTAGGGGCTGAAAGGAGAGGAAAAATTGGAAAAAAATAAGGAATTTATAACTTACGAATGGGGGATCGGATCCTAATGAAATTTGATAATTAGAAAAACATCGTGTTTCAGAGCTTTCAATTTGAATTTTGACCGTGTCTGGTGATATTGGGGGGAGTTTGAGGGGGAAACTGGTAATCTTAGAAAACGCTTAGAGTGGAGAGATCGGGATGAAACCTGGTGGGAAGAATAAGCACAAGTCTTAGATACGCTATTGACATAACCGGACCAGATTAGCTCTCTTTGGGGAAGTTGTGGGGGGGGACTGCCAGTGCTTTTGCGAGCTCAGTGCTTCTGGACATGCTAGGACAATGAAAATTGGTAGGCGTGTCAGGGACCTGCACAAAGTCACTTGATAACAGTCGTTTCCCTGATTTGACCATCTGGGGGGCTGGAGGGAGGGAAAATCGTGAAAATTGAGGTATGTTTATCTTACGAATGGGTGTTTGGATATTACTGAAACTTGATATAAAGAAAGATCTCATGTCTCAGAAGCTCCGTTTTCAATTTGGATCCAGGGACATTGGGGTGGAAGGGGAAAGCGCAAATCTTGGAAAACGCTTAGAGTGAGGCAATTGGGATGAAACTTGATGAGCAGAATAAGCACTAGTTCTATATACATGATTGACATAGCCGGACCGGATCCGATCTCTTTGGGGAAGTTAGGGGGATATATCCAATGCTTTGGCGAGTTCATTGCTTCTGGACAAACAGCAAAATCGATAGCTCTAGTATTGAGTCAAATTTTAGTTTCTGATCTCGTCACAAGTGCTAGATGAGCCCTTGGCTCTGGTTTGTACTCCCCTTAACATAATAGCGACGAAGACCACATTGCCTTTCCATAACAAACAAACACAAAGTAGAAACAATAGGGAAAATCTTTTCAAGACAGTGGAATTTCAATTCTGTGAGTATTTTGGCCCTATGTCCAATGGCCGTCTTCACAGAATTGATTTCCACTGTCTTGAAAATATTTTCGTTATTGTTTCTGCTTTATGTTTGTTTGTCCCTTAACATAAATTCTGGATCCAGCCTTGCTTTTTTGGTCTTCCAAATAGTGCTGTATTGTTTCATTATTGTTTGTATCAATATTATTTAATTTTAGGCAATCATGTCAAGGAAATAAAATCTTGCGGCTTGGTAGAGAAGAAGATTTTTTGCCTGACAGATCTGATCACAACAGAACATTCGGCTACGGTGACAAACTTGATCACAGTACAGTATTTAAAAGAAACCAAGAGAAGTTAAGCTTAATGGTCAGATGGTTTGAAGAATTTTCTGGCCAGGAAAAAACGTCTTTCCTTCAGGCGATTTTGGTGAGTGAACACGCTTACAACGATAATGGTAGTAATTAACTACAAGACAAAGGAATACAAAGCTCAAAATTTGTGACGATGGGGAAACATGTTCTTTTAAATAAGTTTTATATGAACTTATTGAGTTTTCGGTTCCATGGATCCAATCAATTGGATAACTGTCCAAAGCTATTCAAATTGTGTGCATTTCATTCAGAGCTGTAACTAATTCGTTTTGATTTTGAACAGCTAAAGAAAGGCTCCTGTATAAACTCAACCAGTATATAGCTAGGGTTGCCGCTTCTAGTCATTTATTACTATTTATAGTGATGTTTATAGTGCTGAAACAAAAAGATCAGTAAATAAGCACATAAGTCACTAGATTATTGAAGGAAATCACTAGTCTTGTAATTTTTTTAGCTGGTGGCAACCCAGTTAATACCTAGCCTTCGAGGAAAAGCGAGTTTCTGAATTTGATATGAGGATCGTACAACAACTAAGAACCTGTGAATGTCTTGTATTGTGTCAGTGACTGAAGGTTTCTTTGTTCTCCTATTGACTTTTTTTTTTATCATGGGTTAAACCTAGTCGTGCGAAAAGGCTCTTAGATTGTTGAATTCCCTTTAGAATTTAAATTTAGGCACTTAGATTTTTGAATTCCCTTTAAAATTAAAAAAAAAATTTTAGTTCTTTTCAGTTCAGGTCTATCCTGTCTGGCCACATTGCATTTTGTTTAAAGGATTTTTTTTTCGTCTTCTTCATAAAGCAAGAGTTCCATGAACGCCAAAGGCTCCAGTAACGACAAAAAAGTGACTGTGTGTCTTCTGTGCAGGCTCATATAACGTACAAATGTAAAAATAAACGTTATCGGATATTCTACAGCGTATATTCTGCCTATATTTTGGAATTTAGTTAGAATATTCGAAAAATTCTTCTTTCTTCATTTTTATTTCGTAATACTTTTTACTTTGTTATCAAATTTTATATTTCTTCTAGCAGCGCAATTCTTTATTCTTCATTTTAGTTTTCGACTCGTGCTGGTAATCGCGTTCATGTGTCTGCTAACTGCACATTTCTTTGTTGTTCACTTTTCATCTTGGATTCACCTAACCTGATTTTCGCTAATGCTTGTGATTCTTGCTGCTGCTGATCTTTTAACCGCATATTTCTTTGTTCTTGCTGTCGTATGTCTTCAAGCCAATTTTCAAGCCAACATATTCTCTTTGGTGTTCAAGCCAAGGAACAGTTGCTTTCCTATATAGGGGTATTGGACAAGGCGGTTCTAATAGTGTAGTTCCTTTTTCATCTGATTCTAGCTTTAGGAGTTATAAAGAAAAAGGCGTGGAAGAAAAGAGGTTAAGATGAACAAAAAATCGACCATTAAGTCTACGGTTGGAAAACAAGAAACAACGGTGACTGGCCACAAAAACGATATAAATAGGTCAGGACTTTAAGAAAGAATTCCTATTTTTCACCTGATGGCTGTATCGAACCATTGGTGACGTAATGACACTAAGAAAAGGATCAATTATATGACAAGCGGCAACTGGCCTGGGATATATTGGCGAGAAGGGCGACAAGACAAGGGGCAGTCTTACTATCAAGAAGAGCGTGAACGGTGTAGAGCTGATAAAAAGTGGGGTAATTTTAAAGGTCCTATCTACAAACACGTGATCAAACCTGCGGATAATGAGCAATCATTGGGAATATTGTACACTACTACCAAAAGTCAGGAAATTTTTCCCTGTTGTCAAGTTTTGTTCGAAATTATCAGGTTTCAGGTAGAAGGATGGGGACATGCCAGGTTCTGATAACTTAACACCCAACCCCCCAAAAATAGGAAAAAAAGAATCATAAGAAGGAAACATGTAGAAATAAATACTACATGCAAACGAAGTCTATACCACATACTGTACCTATATTTTAGAATATCAGCCTAGCACTAACCTACATATAATACATTATCTTCTTCTTTAAAATATTGACAGCATATTTAAGGATTATTGATTATGTTTGATGGGGGAAATAGTGTTAGCAACAGCTTCTGATATGCACCATTGGAATTAACATGATCGGAAACCTTTTATAGAATCATTAGAGTTTTCTACATTGAACAACAAGGAAAATCACTTCCTTGTATTTGTAGCCCTGATATGTCTCCTTTTTTCTATTTTTTTGCCAGGACTAGTGGGTTGTCAGAACATTATAGAGACATGTTTAATAGCCCATTTTAAAGGAAATTACCACATCTAGTTGCTGTAGTAAGTAAGAAAAAAACATTTGTAAAATAAAATCAATTGTTTACTGAAAACTCTATTTTCGTATACAAGATCGTGGTTGTAGCGATAGCTGCTATCTAGTATAAGATGAACGTGACAAAAATCTGTTAACTTGAAAAACAAGAAAATTGGCTGTAACCACGGTATTTTGCGTCGAAAATATCTGTTTTTTCCGCTTCCCCCTTCTCCCAAAATAGCTGGGTGCTTGAACATTACAGTGAGCTGTTTAAAGGTTCATTTGAAAATAAATTGCCTCATCTAGTGCCTTTTGTAATAAAAAAAAATCAATAATTTTTACAAGAAAGTGCATTTTAATATACAAGATGATGAATGTCGTCATAATTGCAGGTTAGAACCATATAGGACGCAATAATTGAAGGCTATATTATTTGCTTTTTACGTCTTATTTTCATGTCAAATTTACGCTAGGCTATGAAAGAAAAAACTAAAATTTTTTAAACTTTAAGATATTATGTAAACTGCAGAAATATTTAGGGAGTGTATAATAAAGGAGGAACTCTAGGTCATAGTACCTTATTTTTGAAAATAAATGATTACATACATGATGATGCGACAAACACTTATCTTTTGACAAGATAAGAACCATATATACCCCAGGGCATAACTTAAAACGCCTGCCCCGGGCCCAGGGGGGTAGCGTCGACGCTGGATTTTTATTTATCGGCCCTTTGATCGATTTTTAACAAAATTTCTACCGTAAAATTCTTATCTACCGTAATGCATTTGGAGAGAAAGGGGGGGGGCTAGCTGGCTTTTAATCACTTTTGACTCTTAAAAAGTGAACTAGAACTTAAAATTTTTGATCAAATGAGCCCTCTGTGAAGTTTATACGATCGTCCCTTCTATAAGAATGCCCCCAGGGCATAACTTACAACGCCTGTCCCCTGGTCCTGGGGGGGGGGGGGTTGTGTCGAAACCGGAGTTTTTTTTTTTTTTTTTTTTTTACCTTTGAGCTATTTTTAACACAATGCCTATCTAAAAATTTTATTTGATGTATTTTGGGAAAAAATTGCATTAGGGAGATGGCTATTTGCCCTCCGATCTCTTTTGACTCTGAGAGAGTGAACTAGAACTTTTAATCTATAATGATGCGAGCCCTCTCTGAAGTTTATTTGAGCGTCCCATCTATAAGAACCATATTTTCCCCCAAGGCACAACTAACAATGCCCGCCCCCGGGCTCTGGGGGTTGTTTCGACCCTGGATTTTTGTTATAGGATCTTTGAACTATGTTTTTAAAAAAATGGCTACCTTAAAATTTTTATTGGATATATTTTGAGAAAAAAGGGCATGGGGGGTCTAGTTGCCCTCTGATCACTTTTGACTCTTGAAAAGGGCACTAGAATTCTCGATTTCCAATTGAATGATTCCCCTTTGAAGTTATATGACAACCCCTTTCATTTGAAGTGCTTCTGGGAAAACAAATTATCGATATATATAAAAATAAGTTGTCTGTGTGTGTGTGTGTGTGTGTGTGTGTGTGTGCATGTGTGTGTGTGTGTGTGTCGAGTGACGTCATGTTTGTGTGTCGACTGACGTCATGAAGTTAGTTGTCGTCATGTTTATTATGACGATGACGTCATTAAAGGTATTTAAGACATTCGTTCACGGACAAATGTTTAATTGTAAAATGACTGAAGAACCTACAATGGCAAATGCCGAGGAAGCTGCTCAAAGAGTCTATGCCAAAAAACTTGCTGCTGATAGAGAAAGTGAGAAAAGAAAGCGTGCCGAGGAATCACAAGAACAGCAAGAAAACAGGCTTGCGGCTAAAGAAGGCGAAACCCTGCAGCTAGATGAAAATCCACCTGGACAGCGAGAGTCAAAACATATCAAAACTGAAAATGAAAGCGATGATGATTGGGTTTGGGATTTTGACTTGGATAAGGTCATCAATGCCTACCAGATTTAAGTTAAAAAACAAAGGTTCGGCGATATGTACTTCATAGTGACCCTGAAAAATAAACAAGAAAAAGAAAACTGAAAAAAGAAAAAAGGTAAAAAACTAAAAAAAACTAAAAAGAAAAAACACTCAAAGAGAAATTACAGACCAGGACACAAATGACGACCGAGACAGAGGGAATATAAATGACGACCGGGAACCTCAAAGAGAAATTACAGACTGGGACACCCGGACACAAATCACGACCGGGACACAGGGAATATAAATGACGACCGGGACACAGGGGCACAACTACAACGGGGACGCCGGGGGCACAGGCGGGATATATAAATGACGACCGGGACACAGGGATCTTTCGAATAGAAATTATAGACCGGGACACAAATGACGACCGGGACACAGGGAATATAAATGACGACCGGGACACTCAAAGAGAAATTGCAAACTGGGACACCGGGACGCAGGGAATATAAATGACGACCGGGACACAGGGACACATCATTAGAATAATGAGGTATAGATCTGAATACGTATTGTTTTTCCCATGGACAATTATATGTTGCATGTTCAAGAGTCAGTAAACCTGACAATCTATTTATATGTACAGACAAAGGGACAGCGAAGAATGTTGTATATTCGCAGGTTTTACGTAGTTAAAAACATATATTTATATCTATCTCTATTCACAGGTGTCTATCCCTAGACACAGGGACACAACTACAATGGCGCGTAACGACTTAGGCGCGCGGGGGGGCTTGTGGGGTCGCGAAGCGCCCCACCAACTAGATGTTGGGGTGGCGCGAAGCGCCACCCCAACAGCTAGTAAATAATAAAACTTTGGAGCCAATTTCTTTTCATTTCGGATTTTTATTACTTCAGACACTTTGCTTATGTCCTTAGCTTTAGCTGCCCTTATTGGTCTAGTCTTACATGATGGTCCAGGTTGTAGATATGTTAATTGCCTAGGAGGTGGGACAAAAACTCCATGTTCTTCCTACGAAATACCATTTATAACAAATGATCTATAATACTTGTAAATTTTCGTTTTTTGGGTCTACCTCTAGATAAGTTTTTCATCCTGATATGTCTTTTCATATTGCAATCTTTCAATAATTAAATAAAAAAAACTAGTTTTTTTAACTGAAAGTAAGGAGCGACATTAAAACTTAAAACGAACAGAAATTACTCCGTATATGAAATGGGTTGTCCCCTCCGCAATCCCTCGCTCTTTACGCTATAGTTTGACTCTTTGCCACAATTCCACTTTTTAAAACAATTAAAAACTTTAGCGTAAAGAGCGAGGGACTGCGGAGGGGACAACCCATTTCATATACGGAGTAATTTCTGTTCGTTTTAAGTTTTAATATCGCTCCTTACTTTCAGTTAAAAAAACTAGTTTTTTTTATTTAATTTCTGAACGTTTTTGAATTAATGCATGTTTGATTTTGGCTCTCCGCACATAAATCATTGAAATGAAATTAGTATATTAATTTTTTTTGGCTAAATGGCTTTCTCTTAGTTTTGATCAGACGATTTTGAGAAATAAGGGGTGGGGAAGGAGGCCTAGCTGCCCTCCAATTTTTCGGTTACTTAAAAAGGCTACTAAAACTTTTAATATTCAACGAACGTTTTTATTAGTAAAAAATATACGTAACTTAAGAATTAACTTACATAACAAACTTTTATATTCTTATATTTTTATTATGTGTACGAGGGGGTTTGTACCCTCGTTAATACCTCGCTCTTTACACTAAATCGTAAGTTTTGTCCCAATTCTTTAAGAATGACCCCTGAATCAAAAAGGCCGTAGAATAAATAGTTGAAATCACTAAAAATATTTTAGCATAAAGAGCGAGGTATTTATCTCCTCCTAAATACCTCGCTCTTTATGCTAAAGTATTTTTAGAACCCCTCATATGCGTAATAATCTCTGTTCGTTTTAAATTTCAATGCTATTCCTTACTTTCATTTGAAAAAACGTTTTCATATATTTTTTTTCATTGTTTTTTTTATAGTAATGCTAGAAAATCCTGCGCCCTTTTCATTGAATTTTTCTTCCCCCATGACATATTCCTCAAAGGAAAGATCCTCCCACAAAGCCCTCTCCCATCAACCCCACCCCCAAACCAAAAGATCCCCATGAAAACGTATGTACACTTCCCAATAACCATTACTATATGTAAACACTGGTCAAAGTTTGTAACTTGCAGCCCCTCCCTCAGGGATTGTGGGGGAGTAAGTCATTCCCAAAGACATAGTTATTATGGTTTTCGACTATGCTGAACAAAATGGCTATCTTAAAATTTTAATCTGTTGACTTTTGGAAAAAAATGAGCATGGGAGGGGGCCTATTTACCTTCCAATTTTTTGGTCACTTAGAAAGAGCACTAGAACTTTTCATTTCCGTTAGAATGAGCCCTCTCGCGACATTCTAGGACCACTTGGTCGATAAGATGACCCCTGGGAAAAAAACAAACAAACAAATAAACACGCACCCGTGATTTGTCTTCTGGCAAAAAATACAAAATTCCACATATTTAGATAGGAGCTTGAAATTTTTGCTATAGAGTTCTCTGATATACCGAATGCGATAGTGTGATTTTCGTTAAGATTCTATGACTTTTAGGGGATGTTTCCCCCCTTTTTCCAAAATAGGGCAAATTTTCTCAGGCTCGTAACTTTTGATGACAAAGACTAAATTAATTGAAACTTATATATTTAGAATCAGCGTAAAAATTCGATTCTTTTGATGTATCTTTTAGCATCAAAATTCCGTTTTTTAGAGTTTCGTTTACTATTGAGCCGGGTCGCCCCTTACTACAGTTCCTTACCACGAACTGTTTGAAAAGAAAATAATTCGTTATTTCGGGGCTTCTGACATTATTACTCCTTTGCGGAAGTTAGGCTCAAAATTGAAAAAGGATTATATTTTTTCTCTGGGCCCCTTCCACCTCTTAGTTCGTTTATTTTCCCGTTAGTTTTCACCTGTTTTCGCTTTATAGTTGTGTTATCTCTTAGCAGTTCTTTCGTTAGTTGAGTTATGGCTGTGGTATATATGTTTTATCGCTCGTATAGTTGTGTTATTTTCAAATTATACTCCATAATAGAGAGGCTCCGAACACCCAGCATTGTATATTAAGCTCTTAATTTGACGTTTTTTTCTAACGTGACCAGATTCGTCTTGCGACCTTTTCATTGAATTTTTTCCCCCATGGCATATTTCTCCAAGGAAAGATCCTCCCACATAGCCCCCTCCCTCAACCCTACCCCCAAAACCAAAAAAAATCCCCCTGAAAACGTCTGTACACTTCCCAATAACCATTATTATATGTAAACACTGGTTGAAGTTTGTAACTTGCAACCCCTCCCCCAGGGACTGTGGGGGAGTAAGTCATCCCCAAAAACATAGTTATTATGATTTTCGACTATGCTAAACAAAATGGCTATCTCAAAATTTTGTTCCGTTGACTTTGGGAAAAAAACTAGCATGGGAGGGGGCCTAGATGCCCTCCAATTTTTTTGGTCACTTAAAAAGGGCACTAGAACTTTTCATTTACGTTAGAATGAGCCCTCTTGTGACATTCTAGGACCACTTGGTCGATACAATGACCCCTGGGAAAAAAAAAAAAAAAAAAAAAAAAAAAAAACAAATAAACACGCACCCGTGATTTGTCTTCTGGCAAAAAATGCAAAATTCCACATTTTTGTAGATAGGAGCTTGAAACTTCTACAGTAGGGTTCTCTGATACGCTGAATCTGATGGTGTCATTTTCGTTAAGATCCTACCACTTTTAGGGGGTGTTTCCCCTATTTTTCTAAATAAGGCAAATTTTCTCAGGCTCGTAACTTTTGATGGCTAAGACTAAACTTGATGAAACTTATATATTTAAAATCAACATTAAAATGCGATTCTTTTGATGTAGCTATTGATATCAAAATTCAATTTTTTAGAGTTTTGGTTACTATTGAGCCGGATCGCTCCTTACTACAGTTCGTTACCACGAACTGTTTGATATTTGATTAATGACGCAAGTCTGATTACTAACACTGATTGTCTGCTAATTTTCAAAATTTTGGTATTCTTTTTTAATGTTTTTGCTTGTTGTAATCCCTTGATAAAATATATAAATTTATTTTTGCAATTACCAGTGTTATGTTCTTTAAGTAATTTAATATCTTTTCATAATGCAGTTTCTTGAAAGTTATTTGATTGTTCATGCAAGTTCAATTACTAACAACGATTTCAACTAAGCTTCAAACGTTCCGTTTTCAAATATTCTTCAAAGATATTTGATTATTATTAAGTCAATTTTAATTTCTAACAACTATTTCTACTAGACTTCAATTTTTTGGTTTTCTTTTTTAAGGTTTTTGAATTGTTGTAATTCCTTTTCAAAATATATATACAAATATTTTTGTACTTACCAATATTTTGCTCTTTAATTAATTTAATGTAAACTTTTCCGTGCATATAAGTGTGACAACGGTATTGTAATACTGATGTGTTAAAAAATGACGTCACTCACATAAATATTTTTTTTATGAGTTTTCTCAAACTTTTCACCGATCTCATATAATAAACTAGCTGTTGGGGTTTCCACCAACACCTTCCCATCAACTCCTAGTTGGTGGGGGCGCTTCGCGCCCCCCAAGCCCCCCGCGCGCGTAAGTCGTTACGCGCCATAGTAGTTGTGTCCCTGTGTCCCGCCTGTGAATATAGATAGATGTATATTTGTTTTTAACTACGTAAAACTTTCAAATATACAAGATTCTTCGCTGTTCCATTGTCTGTGCATATAAATAGATTGTCGGGTTTACCGACTCTTGAACACGCAATATATAATTGTCCATGGGAAAAACAATCCTTATTCAGATCTATACCTCATTATTCTAATGATTGCCCTTGAGCTTTGTCGATGGTGATTGCTAATCGAACATTCCCTGTGTCCCCGTCGTCATTTATATGTCCTCCTGTGCCCCCCGGCGTCCCCGTTGTAGTTGTTATATGCCCTGTTTCCCGGTCGTCATTAGATATATATATATATGTTTGTAAAACTTGCGAATATAAAACATTCTTCGCTGTCCCATTGTCTGTGATTATAAAAAGATTTTCAGGTTTACCGACTCTTGAACATGCAACATATAATTGTCCATGGGAAAAAACAATCCGTATTCAGATCTACACCTCATTATTATAATGATTGCCCTTGAGTTTTGTTGATGGTGATTGCTAATCGAACATTCCCTGTGTCCCGGTCATTTATATATCCCCCCTGTACCCCAACGTCCCCGTTGTAGTTGCGTCCCTGTGTCCCGGTCATCATTTATATTCCCTGTGTCCCGGTGTCGAAGTCTGTAATTTCTCTTTGAGTGTCCCGGTCGTCATTTGTGTCCCGGTCTGTAATTTTGTCAGTCGACAAACAACTTCATGACGACATACAGCTCAATCCTTACAATTACGTCAGTCGACAAACATGACGTCAGTCGATACACAAACATGACATCAGTCAACAGACAAACAACTTATATAATGACGTCATTCGACTAATATGACGTCAGTCGACACACACACATGACGTCAGTCAACAGATAAACAACTTATTTATATATATATATATATATATATATATATATATATATATATATATATATATATATATATATATATATATATATATATATATATATATATATATATATATATATATATATAAGTATAAAAACTTCTCAGCATATAATAAGTTAATATTAAGATTGACTGTGGCAACAATCAATCTTAATATATGTTCATTTTAGATACAGAAATAGAAAAAAGTCTTGTTCTTGTTGTTCGTGCTAAACCAATTCAAAACTGACTTAAGTCAAAATCTTTCAAATTTTACCCTGTCACAGCACATTGGATTAAAGTGAACTCTTAATTAGAGGATTATGGGTTCAGTCCCACTTGTGGCAAGGGATAAATACCACGGCCAAATGGTCACCAAACATAAATTAGTTCCTTGTTTATTGTATACGTACCTCTAAAATGCCTTCAAAATAAAAGTAACCGAATGCTCTAAAAAATAGAAAAAAATTAGTTGGATCACATTCAATGAAATGTTAAGCAAAAGCTATAGTGGGAGGGAAGGTGTGAAGAATTTCTTAGGAGTGGGCAAGAATAGAGGTTTTTGTATCAAGTATTTTACTAGAAAAAATAATGTATTTTCCCGAGTGTTGGCCTTTTTTCATAAAGTTAGCGAGAGAAGAGAAAGAGTAGAATGCAGTAATATTGGGGTAAACTGTATTTTGTAACTTAAACAATAATTAACTTTGTACTGAGCACTGAAATTTAGGCAATTATGCTGAAAAATTTCCTCCGTTTCTAGGTGGGGGAACATTTGAAAAAACACAGACTTATTTTATTCAAAACGTCGAGAACTGTGAGGTAAATCATCAAAACAGCTCTATGTCTCTGAAAACTCGATGGAAGGTACCAGTCTGAATCCCCCCTGTCCCTTACCTATGTGCATACTTCTATTTTAATTTTTTTATTATTTTGACTTTCAGAAGCCTCCTGTGTAACTCAACCCATTTTTTAGCCCTCGTCTAACTCTACCCCGTTCAAATTAACAGATGTTTAACTCAATCCTCTTGCAGCTCAACTCTCAGTCAACTCAACCCCTGGTTAACTCAACACTTTAAACTTCATTCAACGTGACCTTATTTATCTCAACCCTCATGCAATTCAATCCTAATTCACTTAGCTGGTTACTTGTGGGGGTAAATTTGCTGGGGTTGATTAGATCTAAAGAAAAAATTGCAATAAAATAAAGCAGTACCTTAGATTATTTATTTTAAATTTTCCCAGATATCATGGGCGTTTTTCTGACAATGCACCCATCCCCATCTCCTTCTTATGGTTCCATGGTCCTTGGATATATAAAAAAAAATCTAAAAGTAATTGCTAAAGCATTTTAATAAAAGTAATGGAATTGTTACTTTGTAATCGCGGCTTGTTTCTATTAATCACATCGCTATGTTTCCGTCTATTGGCACCACATTTTTAAATCTTTTCAAGCAACATTTTTATCCAACAATTATATTAAAATCTCTTGGTGAAATGCTTTTCAATGGGTCAAAAATTCGAGAAACACTGCTAACAAAGAATATATGACGCATCATGGATTGCAAAACAATGGAGAAATATGTTATCTAGGCTATATATGAGACCATACAGGGTGGAGGTGTGTATTTTCAGAAAAAAGTTTGTGGTATTTGGATAGAGCATAAAATAATGAATCTAATGGTACTACCTTGGCCGTATTAAAAGCTTTGACGCTTGTAGGCTCAAGCGTTTTGGTGAGAATTTTAGGGTTATTTCCGAAAATTCAGGGATAGTGGAAGTACTAAACGCAACGTAACTGATGAGCTAAAAATAATTAAAGAGAGGGGTGATACCGAACTCTCAGCTACCATTCTTGTGAGACATCTGACAGTTTACAAGTGGCCACGGTATTCCTGTGTTGTTTAAAAATCCCTTTTTTGTGAATAGGCTGCGTGGCAGCGGAGTGCCCCCGGCACTTGGACGCTAAATCATAGCAGTCCAGTTGGTCAAGAAAAAAATCGTTCAGTGATAATTTATTGCAACCTTGGTGTCGTGTGCCCCTAGGCCGGGCCTAGTGAGACACCCAGACCTGGGTACTACTTTTGTTTATTTAGGTTCTTCCATTTAAATGTGGTCAGCCAAAGTAAATTTACTGAAAGGTGTCTAGTGGATTGTAGGTTTTGTTGAACGGGAGTTGAATTGAAAAAGGGTTGGCTTAAATGAGTTGAATTGAACGGGGCTGGGTTCTACGCTTACCTTCCCAAATATTTGTTTTGAAGATGTATTGTTTATGTCATACTGACTTATCAAACATGTTTTAGCCACTGTGTGGTCCAGAACAGAATCATACAATATCATCCGTTGTCCAAGACAGACTACATTGTTATTGCATTCCTAATTGCCAGGATCCTCTTGCCTTCCTGCCTGCAAATGTTGTGGAAAAAATATTGTCTTTCCTTGACTGCAAGTCTCTTGCAAGATCTCAGGGAGTTTGCAGGTAAGAAATAGATATTCAGGGTTGCCAGCCGTTAAGAAAAATTACTAGATTATAGTGATGTTTTGGTTGATTATTTCCTTCAATAATCTATTAATTTTTGAGCTGATTTGGTGAGTTTTTTGTTTAGAAAATAATAAAAAAAATGACTAGAAATAGTTTTAAATCACTAGGGAGGGTAACCCTGATCCCAACTGTTAATACTAATTTAGCTAGCAGAAAAATAATTATTAATTAACAGTAATTTGTTGATAAAAATTCCTATTAAGGCCGTGATTAAGTGAACTGAAGGAACTCGAAAATCCCATGTTAAATTGAAAATTTATGTTTCAAAAGTACTCAAGTATTCATTGGCGGAAGATGCCGCTTTTAATATCAGGCCATAGCTTCTTGAAGATGCTACAAAATGTTTGAAAGGATTTTGCTCTATTTCCTCTAATTGCTTAGAAATCTTAAAAAATGTCTAGGTCTTTTTCACAAGTGTACTCGATAAAGGATATTACTTTTAGAACAAAATCGGTACTATCATGAGCAGAAGACAATAACCTGTAAGATGATTGGAACCATTTTCGATTTATTTTCCTGTTTTCTAACAGTCTCCTAGAATATTTTCAGCTACCTGAAATTTTTACAAGTCGGTTGCCAGAAAGAATCTTTTCAGATCGCCGATAATACCCCCCAGAGACCAAAATGACAAGCTGGTATAATCAGCTGCTTGTTAGTAGAGTGTGAAATTTTCATAAATTATTTCACTGCAATGAAGAAACCTAAAAAGGAGAAATAGTCAGGAGCCTTCAGTAAAGTTGTGCACACAAAGCCAAAATCATGGGGAGAATTAAATCAAAGTGAGGTATACATCTTAAAAGTGTTACCACACATAGACAGCGCCTTTGTAAAAAGTATTTGGAGCTTGGTAGATGTAAATATCAAAAAATACCTAATAATGCGGTACGGTGAAGAACTAGACAAGTCAAAAGATTTAGGTTAAGCGACAAACCTTGAGGCGGAGCAGAACCGTAGAACCGTAGCTTCCTCCCCGTTGCCCTACCGGGTCGTGACTGGTTGTAGAAACTTGGATTGCGACGTATTGAAGGATTGCCGGCTAGAGACTTAAGTTTGGAAGCACAGGTGAGGAGGAAAAAACCCGTAAAAATCATAGAACCTTAACGAAATATACACCACCAGATTCAGCGTATCAGAGAATCTTACTGTAGTTTCAAGCTCCTATCTACAATTAAACAAAAAAAAAAAGTTTTTTAAGTGAAAGTAAGGAGCGACATTAAAACTTAAAACAATCAGAAATTACTCCGTATATGAAAGGGGCTTTTCCTCCTCGACGCCCCGCTCTTTACGCTAAAGTTTTTTACTGTTTTAAAATGTAGAGTTAAGAGAAAGAGTCAAACTTTAGCGTAAAGAGCGGGGCGTTGAGGAGGAAAAGCCCCTTTCATATACGGAGTAATTTCTGTTCGTTTTAAGTTTTAATGTCGCTCCTTACTTTCATTTAAAAAAAACTCGTTTTTTTTTTTTTATTTCTGGACGTCTTTGAATTAATGCATGGTTTGATCTTGGCTCTCCACACATAAATAATTAAAACGAAATTTGCATATTAATTTTTTGGGGCTAAATGGCTTTTTCACAGTTTTAATCGAAAGATTTTGAGAAAAAAGGAGCGAGAGAGGAGACCTAGCTGCCCTCCTATTTTTTGATTACTTAAAAAGGCAGCTATAACTTTTAACTTTTTACGAACGTTTTCATAAGTAAAAAATATACGTAACTTACGAATTAAATTACGTAGCGAACTTCAATATTCGTATGTTTTTATTGCGTATATGAGGGGGCTCACCCATCGTCGATACCTCACTCTTGATATTAAAGCTTAAATTTTGTCCCAATTCCTTAAGAATGACCCCTGAATCACAAAGGCCGTAGAATCAATAGTTGAAATTACTAAAAATGCTTTAGCGTAAAGAGCGAGGTATTACGAGGAGGTAGACCCCTCAGATGCGTAATAATCTCTGTTCGTTTTAAGTTTTAATGCTGCTTCTTACTTTCAGTAGAAAAAAAACTTTTCATGTTTAGTTTTTTCATTGTTTTTTTTAAACAATGCTAGAAAATCCTGCGTCCCCTCCATTGAAAGTCTCTTCCCCCATGAGAAGTTTGTCCATGGAAAAATCCTCCTCGGTAACCCTCCCCCTCAAATATCCCCCCCCAAACCAAAAAAATCCCCCTGAAAACGTCTGTACACTTCTTAGTAACCATTACTATATGTACACACAGGTCAAAGATTGTAACTTGCTGCCCCTCCCACGGGGACTGCGGGGGAATAAGTCGTCCCCAAAGACATAGTTATTGGGTTTTTCGACTGTGGTGAATAAAATGGCTATCTCAGAATTTTGATCCGGTGAATTTGGGGGAAAATGACCGTGGGAGGGGGCCTAGGTGCCCTCCAATTTTTTGGTCACTTAAACAGGGTATTAGAAATTATCATTTCCGTTAGAATGAGCCCTTTCGCGACTTTATGGGACCACTGAGTCGATACTATCACCCCTGGGGAAAAAAAAACAACAAATAAACACGCATCCGTGATTTGTCTTCTGGCGAAAAATGCGAAATTCCACGTTTTTATAGATTGGGGATTGAGACTTCCACAAAAGGTTCTCTGATACGCTGAATCTGATGTGTGATTTTTGTTAAGATCGTATAACTTTAGGGGGTGTTTCCCCCTATTTTCTAAAATGAGGCAAATTTTTTCAGGCTCGTAACTTTTGATGGGTAAGACTAATCTTGATGAAACTTATATATTTAAAACCAGTATTAAAATGCAATTCTGTTGATTAAACTATTGGTATCAAAATTCCATTTTTTTAGAGTTTTGGTTACTATTGAGCCTGGTCGCTCCTTACTACAGCTCGTTACCACGAACTGTTTAAAAATGTGGAATTTTTTGTTTTTTGTCAGAAGGCAGATCACGGATGCGTGTTTATTTGTTGTTTTTTTTTGTTTTGTTTTTTCAGGGGTGATCGTATCGATCCAGTGGTCCTAGAATATTGCGAGAGGGTTCATTCTAACGGAAATGGAAAGTTCTAGTGCCCTTTTTAATTGACCAAAAAAATCGGAGGGCACCTAGGCCCCAGTCGCACGCTAATTATTTTCCCAAAGTCACCGGATCAAAATCCTTAGATAGCCATTTTATTCAGCGTAGTTGAAAATCCTTACAACTATGCCTTTTGGGATGACCTACTCCCCCACAGTCCCCGTGGGAGGGGCTACAAGTTACTAACACTGACCAGTGTTTACATATAGTAATGGTTATTGGGAAGTGTACAGACTTTTTCTGGGGCGTTTTCATTTGGTTGGGGGCAGGGGTTGAGAAGAGGGGGATATGTCGGGGGAACTTTTCATGGATGAATTTGTCATGGGGGAAGAAAATTTCCATGAAGGGAGCGCAGGATTTTCTAGCATTATTTAAAAAAACAATGAAAAAATAAATATGACAAAGTTTTTCAACTGAAAGGAACAGAATATTCCTGTTATTATTTTCCTGTAAATATTAATTCCTGTAAATATTCCAGAATAATTTCTGTTAAAAGGAACAGAAATTATTACGCATATGAGGGGCTCTCTTCCTTCTAATACCTCGCTCTTTACGCTAAAGTATTTTTAGAAATTTCAACTATTTATTCTACGCCTTTTGTTATTCAGGGGTCATTCTTAAGAAACTGGGACAAAATTTAAGCTTTAGCGTGAAGAGTGAGGTACTGACGAGGGGGTGAACCCCCTCAGATATGTAATAAAAATATGAGAATACAGAAGTTTCTTTACGTAAGCTAATTTTTAAGTTGCCTATATCTTTAGCTAATAAAATTTATTTTTACTAATAATTTTACTAATAAGAACACTCATAAAAAAATAAAAGTTCTAGTTGCCTTTTTAAGTAACCGAAAAATCAGAGGGCAACTAGACCTCCATCCGCGCTTCTTTTTTTTCCTCAAGATCATTCGATCAAAACTATGAGAAAACCATTTAGCCAAAAAAAAAATAAATACGCAAATTTTGTTTTAATTATTCATCTGTGGAGAGCATAAATCAAAACATGCATTGATTCGAAAACGTTCAGAAATTAAATTAAATAAAAACAAGTGTTTTTTAACTTAAAGTAAGGAGTGACATTAAAACATAAAACGAACAGAAATTACTTCAAAATGAAAGGGGCTGTTTTCTCATCAGCGCCCCGCTCTTCACGCTAAAGTCCGACTCTTTCTCTTAACTCTATTTTTAAAACAGTAAAAAACTTTAACGTAAAGAGCAGGGCGTTCACGAGGAAGCAGTCCCTTTCATATACGAAGTAATTTCTGTTCGTTTTAAGTTTTAATATCACTCCTTACTTTCAGTTATTTTTTTTTCAATTCAATTCGTAAGAAAACTTTGGTTTTCTGAGAATCCTCGAAGAATTCTTTCAACTAAGCTTGGTGTTTAGTTTCGAATTAATCAACTGAGTTATTTTAATTAGCCTATTCCTAGGAAAAAAAGTGGAAAAAACAATAAATTTTCAAATGCACTCTGTGCATGCCGTCCCAGTTTTATATTAAATAAAAAAAAAAAAAAATTTTTTAGCTGAAAGTAAAGAGCGACATTAAAACTTAAAACGAACAGAAATTACTCCGTATATAAAATGGTTTGTCCCCTCCGCAATGCCTCGCTCTTTACGCTAAAGCTTTTAATTGTTTTAAGAAGCAGAATTGTGGCAAAGAGTCAAGTTTTTAATTGTTTTAAAAAGTAGAATTGTGACAAAGAATCAAACTTTAGCGTAAAGAGCGAGGGATTACGGAGGGACAAACCATTTTATATACGGAGTAATTTCTGTTCGTTTTCAGTTTTAATGTCGCTCCTTACTTTCAACTAAAAAAATTATTTTTTTTTTTATTTAATTTCTGAACGTTTTTGAATTAATGCATGTTTGGTTTTGGCTCTCCGCACATAAATTATTAAAATGAAATTTGTATATTAATTCTTTTTTTGGCTAAATGGCTTTCTCTTAGTTTTGATCAGACGATTTTGAGAAATAAGGGGTGGAGAAGGAGGCCTAGTTGCCCTCCAATTTTTCGGTTGCTTAAAAAGGCAACTAGAACTTTTAATTTTTAACGAACGTTTTTATTAGTAAAAATTATACGTAACGTAACAAACTTTCATAATCTTATATTTTTATTATGTATACAAGAGGGTTTGTATCCTCGTTAATACCTCGCTCTTTACACTAAATCTTAAGTTTTGTCCCAATTCTTTAAGAATGACCCCTGAATCAGAAAGGCCGTAAAATAAATAGTTGAAATTACTAAAAATACTTTAGCATAAAGAGCGAGGTATTTATCTCCTCCTAAATACCTCGCTCTTTATGCTAAAGTATTTTTAGAACCCCTCGTATGCGTTATAATCTCTGTTCGTTTTAAGTTTCAATGCTACTCCTTCCTTTCATTTGAAAAAACGTTTTCATGTTTATTTTTCATTGTTTTCTTATAGTAATGCTAGAAAATCATGCGCCCTTTTCCTTGAATTTTTCTTCCCCCATGACAGATTCCTCCAAGGAAAGATCCTCCAACATAGCCCCCTCCCCTCAGCCCCACCCCCCCCAAACAAAATAAAATCCCCCTGAAAACGTCTGTACACTTCCCAATAACCATTACTATATGTAAACACTGGTCATAGTTTGTAACTTGCAGCCCCTCCCCCAGGGATTGTGGGGGAGTAAATCATCTCCAAATACATAGTTATTATGGTTTTCGACTATGTTGAACAAAATGGCTATCTCAAAATTTTGATCCGTTGACAATGGGAAACAAATGAGCGTGGGAGGGGGCCTAGATGCCCTGCAATTTTTTTGGTCACTTAAAAAGGGCACTAGAACTTTTCATTTCCGTTATAATGAGCCCTCTTGCGACATTCTAGGACCACTCGGTCGATACGATGACCCCTGGGGAAAAAAAAAAAAAAAAAAAACAAATAAACACGCACCCGTGATTTGTCTTCTGGCAAAAAATACAAAATTCCACATTTTTGTAGATAGGAGCTTGAAACTTCTACAGTAGGGTTCTCTGATACGCTGAATCTGATGGTGTGATTTTCGTTAAGATTCTATGACTTTTAGGGGGTGTTTCCCCCTATTTTCTTAAATAAGGCAAATTTTCTCTGGCTCGTAACTTTTGATGGGTAAGACTAAACTTGATGAAACTTATATATTTAAAATCAGCATTAAAATGCAATTCTTTTGGTGTAGCTATTGACATCAAAATTCAATTTTTTAGAGTTTTGGTTACTATTAAGCCGGGTCGCTCCTTACACAGTTCGTTACCACGAACTGTTTGATACATGGGCATTTTGTATTTGAGAATGATAGTGCTCTTTTTCTCATTTTCTCTTCTCCCTTGGTCGGTAACCAAGCTTTGCAAGACCCAGCCAAATATATTACTATTCCTCGGCTGAAGCATCTCACCAAAGGAAGCTGTCTATCAAAACCTCTCACAAGACTTGATAATTGGTACTATTTGAAGTTTTGACATTCGACGGTCTCTAGAGAATTAAAAGACAGAAGACTAACCTAACTTCAATTTTGAAGCTCGATGTTTTCAAGTTCACTTAATCACGGCCTTAAATGGGCACGAAGTTTGAAAAGCGGACCTTCAAATATAAACAAAGGTGTTAAGGAATATTTCAAACTTCAAGACTAGCTTAAGAAAATAACAACATAAAATGTGAAAAATTAAAGTCCTCCACAGATATTTTAGGTAGGTAATCGGATCAGCCAAGTTTCTTGATTACTAAGGTCTCTCTGGCGGCCCTGAGGTGTATTACTACAGCATGATTTGATCTCTGGATTCTGTATTACTCAACATATATTTATTGCTTTTTTTTGAATTTTTTAATTTTTTGCTCATAATCTATCAATAATTTTCACTAATATTGACTCAAATTGTTCGAGAGAATTACTTACAATTCTTAATAGCCTTTTAATGTAAGCTTTCAGAAACAAAATTAGTAGTAAAATGACATAAATGGATTTATTTCATGATAGTATCTGCCTAATATATTTTTATCTACTGGTACACGTACTGCTCGCCAGGGTTGTCAAATCTTTTATGCAGAATAAATGTTTAACATTGATCCAGAAATACTAATGAAATTGAGGGTATCTCCCAGGTATCAATACCTGATTTTCATTTCAGTGAAAGTTTAAAACCAAATTGTCCAAAACACAAATTGGATTCTCCACAAAAATTATTTTTAAATAGAAAAATTCCAGAAGGTAGATATGATCTATTGATCTCTAGATATTAACACTAGCCATGCTGTGGACAAAAAAAAATCCAATTGAAGAACGTATTTTTAAAGGTTAATAGATGCATATTAAACAATGCTGCAATGTAAACCACCAGTTATTTTTTTCCATTTTTATTATTGCTGTCCATAATTGCAGCTTATTGTTGTTAAAAAAATTCAATTTTTTCAGTTAAAAAAAATCTTCCTCTTTTACCTATTTTAGGTCATGGTGTGTATCATGCCTTTTGTAACATATTCTATGTCATATTTAAGTCTGAAACGTTAGAAAGTGCTGAGTGTTAGGAAAAGAATACCTTGAATTTCAAACCCAAATTTTTGCTAATTTTCCGAAAAGTCGTTTGTTGTAATCACAAATAAACGATAGAAATGCAATTGAGCAGCATTCACAAGTATGTAAAATTCGATTTTAAGGTTGGGTTAAAAAGGGACTTATTGCCGTTTATTATTTTTTGCCATTTTTATTACTGCTGTCCATCATTGCAGTTTACTATTTTTTGCCCTTTTTATTACTGCTGTCCATTATTGTAGTTTATTATTTTATGCCTTGGGAGGGGACCTAGCTCCCAACCAATCCTTCTGGTCATTTAAAAAGGGCACTAGAACTTTTAATTTTTCTCGAATAAGCCCTCTCCTGATGTTCTGGCACCGTTGGTTCGATACAATAACCGCTAGAAAAAAAACTCATAAACAGGCATGCGTGTCTTTCTTCTGGCAAAAAATAAAAAAAAGCTCCGCATGCAGAAGTATGTAAAATTTAATTTAATGTAAAGAACAAGACATTGAGTAATTTGTCCTACGTGATAAGACCCAATACACTTCTTTGGATGATAGCTTCCGAATCTGAGATTGTTCAGAGTTGTACGATTTGAACACGAAAAAATTTCAAAAAACATTAAAAAAAGCTGAATAAAATGTTTTAAAAAATTAAGATAAGATTTGTTATGAAAATATTGAAACATTTTGAACTTTTGACTGGCTTAGGAAAGAACTCGAAGTTTATAACTTCCTTGAAGTCTCTTCAAAAAAACCTCTGATATGCTTATGGATTTTATGGCTCAATGCGGCTAAAAATAGCTGAGTGCGAAGCAGCTATTTACCAATAATTCGATAAAATAGTTTCTTCTAGACAAGTATAGGATGCATATTGTCCACTGGTTATAACTTTTCAATCTGTTCAAAATTCAGTTTTGTTGTTATGATTATAAGTTGTTAATTTAAATTATATGCTAAATTTGTAATTAAATTGGAATTACTATATTAATATTACGAAGTTTCTAATTACAGTCATATACAATCAGGGGAATATTTTTACAGGTTATGGCGAAGTATGGCATCTAACGACAAGATCTGGCAGCGTTTAGCTTTAAGCAGTACTTGGCCATTCTCGAAAACAGGTCATGAACGCCAAATGCGTTCTCATCGAAAGGAAGATGGGTCTGTCGACTGGAAGAGAGTAAATCTATTTCGCCTTGCTTTTTTTATATTTATTTCATAAGGCAATTAAAAAATTAGTTCGTAGAGCCGAGCCTTTTTTATTTTATTTTTTTTATAAGATAAAATACAAAAATTAAATACAGTGCCATCTATTTCAAAGTTAGTAAATAATTGGCACTGTTTCTGTTTTTCAGGAAATTAAATTAAAAAAGCAAATTTTATTTACTGCCTGTAACGAGCAAAATTAAAACATAATACGAACAGAAATTTACCCGTATATGAAAGGGGCTGCTACTTCGTCAACGCCTCGCTCTTTACGCTAAGGGTCGACTCTTTCTCACAACTCTATTTTTTAAAACAATAAAAAACTTTAAAAATAATAAAACTTACAGGCTCATAAATTTGATGGGTACGGCTAAACCTGCTGAAACTTATATATTTAAAATCAGCATAAAAATGCAATTCTTTTGATGTTACTATTGGTATCAAAATTCCGTTTTTTAGGGTTTTGGTTACTATTGAGCCGGGTCGCTCCTGGATGAAAAAAGAAAAGAAAAAAAAACGGATCAGAAACAGAACCGTCAAAAACAGGCGACCTGTTTCTCCTTTCTGATCTGTTTTTTGGAATAACAGAAAATTGGAAACAAGAAAGGTTAAGAAAAATAAGAAAGGTTTAGAAAAACAGAAAGGTTAGACAAAAAGAGAAACAGACGTAAAAGCAGAAACAGTGCTGATGCTTAGTCATGAATTATAGTTTTTTGATTTCAAAGCCCTGGTTTTTGATCGCCTTTGAATTTATCTAGCTTGAGGGTAAAGTTTGGGCATTATTTCTTGTTTTAGACACATCCTTTGAGGGTATATTCTTATGGATGTCAATGTTTGTTTGTGCTGAAAAAAGGTTTGTGTGTGTAAAACGGTTTGTGTCTGCTGTATTTTGATATTTACATCTTGCTTTTAAATTAAACAAGCAATTACGTAACTAAATTAAATGAAGCTTTTAGTAAATATATTCATTCATTATTAAGCAGAATCAATTCTAGGAAATTAAAACAGAAAACAAATTGCTAGGTGCAAGCCGAAACCTTGAAGCAATTTAAATTGAAGTAATTAAATTGTAAATTTAATTGAAGTAAATTAATGCGCAGTAATTTAAAATGTCAAATGAAGTGGCGCTTATTAATCAATTGCAAAATGAAACAAACGTACACAGACAATCTTTCAAGGGGGAGGGGGAGATCAAGGCTTCTAAAAGGTAGGCCAGCTCTTAAAATAAAGTGCATAAAACGTGGAAACAAATTGAAACAGACTGTGAAAATTTGGAGGAAGACGCTTGGCCGGAATGTCCTTCTACGTACTCCCCTATCCAAGTTAGGATCGACTACAAGTTGTCAATACAAGCGTCATATAGAATTATTCCCTTATAGGTATTTGTTGAGAGGTATAAATTACAAAGAAATTGGAGGCGAGGATATTGTCACGTTCGTACTTTTGAAGGACACACTCAGGCCATTACATGCATTCAATTTGATGGATCTCGTATTGTTAGTGGATCTCATGACAAAACTATTCGGGTACGTCTTTTCTCCTTAACTGTCGTTCTTTTCCTTTTATATGTAAAGCCTTATTTG
The DNA here is from genome assembly GCF_032884065.1 of Artemia franciscana. Classification (NCBI taxonomy): domain Eukaryota; kingdom Metazoa; phylum Arthropoda; class Branchiopoda; order Anostraca; family Artemiidae; genus Artemia; species Artemia franciscana. The sequence goes on along the minus strand of NC_088869.1, from coordinate 16,613,196 downwards.
AAGTCATCTAGCTTATTAGTTCATTTAGCTTGAGTTGAGGAGACCAAAAATGTGTATATTAGTTCAATATCTTAAAGAATCACATTAACCTGGTATCCTAAATAAAGAAACAAAATTAAGCAAAGAATTCGCCAAAAAAATTATTTGGGATGGATGAAGTTTCAGATTTTTTTTTTTTCAGAGAAGTATTATGTTTTTCCAAATATTAGAAAACTGTTGCACTTGTTGTGTTGAGGAAAGTGTTATTTTTTTCAAAATATTAAATAAAAATCAGTACTTATAGGTTGATGGGGGGTATTCTTAGGAACATAACAATAATTTAGGATGTACTCTGGGAGTAAGCAAAAAGATATATTTAAAATACTACCAATTGGAATCGATTTGATGACAGACTGGCTCTTTGGTAGATTTTGGGTTGGTTTTGACTGATTTTCCTTAATGTCAGAGAGTCAAGTAAGGGTATGCAATCAATAGAGTGTATATTTGTAACAGTATCAACAAAAGAAGTAGTTCTTTCCTTTTTAAGGTTTTTCTTCCAAAAAATTTATTTGGTTTATTGTATTACATTTTTTTTCTCTTATCTTGATAAATGCTTTTCAGTACTTAAGATCTTGATTGAATAAATATCAATATTTTGAGGACACGATTTTAATTTAGGAAGCTGTTTATCCTAAGCAGTAAGATATATATGATGAATGTAATTAGTTAATATAATTAGTCGGTATAAACAAATATATAATTAAGACAACTTTGTAAACCACATTGGCCTGCCACCACAAAAACAAAAGAGAAGCAGAGTCATTTGTCTTGATTCTAATTGAGAACATCGTTAGTTGTTTGATTTTGGAATGGTTGACCTTTTTTATTTGGGTTTATTGTTTCATATTTTTTTTTTTTTTTTTATTCCGCGTTGATAGCTTTTTAATTCTTCCAATTTTGGTTTTGTTTCATTTTAACATCCACTTTTTTTGTTTTTTTATCTATTTTATTCTCTTTTTTTTTGTTTAAATCGTTTCTATTGTGACTCAGAATATGTGAACAAGATTTTTTTTGGGCGGGGGGACTTTTCATAATATTGCTAAGGAAAATAAGCACCCGTCTTCTTGAAATATTCGTTTTTGTTCCTTCCAGTATTTTCCTTGACCTTATGAAACCTCATTTTCGCTTTTCTTCTCTCTTTTTTTATAATGTATAATAATGTTATTATATGTTATAATATAATATAATTTGCGTATTGTAAAATTTATAATAAACTAATATTTGTAATGTTTTATATAATAATGTAATTAATATGAATAATTTAATATTAGCAATAACATATATAGTATAATTTGTGGCTCTGACGCCCAAAGGTTGTATGACATTTTCATATTCCCGAGATAATTGTCAAAAACCGGGAGGTATACTTTTCATAAAGAGACGATGAGCAGGGTAGTTTCACTTACGAGGATTAAAATGGGATTGGACATAGTGTTAGTATTATGCCTAAAAGACGTATCTGACATTTTCAAACTCCTGAAATAATTGCCCAAAATTGTTTATTATGTTGTTTGAAAACGGAAGATGATGTGTGCGAAGTATGTCTAATTACATTTCAATCCTCATCGTCTACATTGTACTGCCGATTTTTCCTTTGAGAACAGCTTATTAAATAGTTATCCGCAATTAATTCAGACGTGGGAAAATATCAGGTACGACCTCTAGGCGTAACATGGTCGATAGATAAATATTTACTACGGGAAAGCCACATAATATAAGATAGTAATATATTTTTTTTCACATGAATGCACAATTTAAAACCTATTGCCCTACTGATTGCCTTGTTGAGAACAACTTGGATAATAGTTTTTAACAGTTATTTGAGAAGTTTGGAAATGTCGCATGTGATTTTTGGACGTGACATAGACGAAATGATAATTCAATAAGGCTAATAAGATAAGCATAAAATGAGATAATGTACAATATTAATATGCAAAGATTTGTACAGTAAAAGTGTACATGCAACATTAAGCTATGTTTAAATTGCTCAATGTATACTAAATGATAACTTTGAGTTTACCATTTCGATGAAAAACCAAAAACCGTAGTCACAGGGCAAAGCATCTTAAGTTGACGGAACAGTTGAAAGTCATGCCAGCTCTTGTATATGTTCACCTCAAGGGTTGCCTCTCCTCGAGGCCTTGTGACAGCCCGATTTGGCCACAGAAAACGTCAATTTATATGATTCTCTCTACGCGTTTCCTTTACATATTCGTTCTTGTAGGTGGAAAACAACACCGTCTATAAAGATTCAATCAACAAAGTAAACAATAAGTTGATGTAACTATGTATTTTCCCTAATTTGATATAAGCAGTAGGAAATCTTAATGGGGGAAGGTTCAATATATTTTTTCATAACCTTATTTAGCATATTGTTATAAAATACAAGTCAAAACTGATTGACAGGGCGTTGATTGATGTTACTTTACTCTATACTTTTCGTGCCATATTACTTGTTTGCTTGTGCTTCTGTGTATTAGGGGTCGGTACCGTTTCTTTTTCTGTTTTATTTTCCACCGTTTTCTGTTTTATATTTTTAGAAAATGGAAAAACAGGTAGCTGTTCTTTCTTTACCGTTGTTGTTTCTGTTCATTTTTATTTCTTATCGTTTTTGCCGTTTCTGTTTTTCTTAAACCCGTTTTCTTCATTTTCCGTGCTTTGGTTATGAATAGAATCATATCATATTCTTGCGACTTTTACTGGATTTGGACTTTTCCCACGTATTGAGTCCAATCCAAGCTTCCAGGGTGAGTTTCGTTAGTTCAAAAATGTCTGAATGAGAAGGAGCTTGTAATCAGAGAAATTTAACATAGTAGCAATTTAAGGTAGGCTAATGTAGCTACATAGATGTACTAAATAAAATAAAACATTTTCAACTGAAAGTAAGGAGCAACACTAAAACTTAAAATGGACAGATATTATTACTTATATGAGGGGAATCGCCCCCTCGTCAATACATCGCTCTTCATGCTAAAGTTTTTTTTTTAGTACTTTCAGATTTAGTCTAATTAAACAGCTTTTGTCATTCAGGGGGTCAAAGTGGGAGATTAAGTCGTCCTCAAAGACATAGTTGTTAGATTTTTCCACTAGGGTAAACACAATAGCTATCTCAAAATTTTAATATGATGACTTTGAGAAAAAACTAGCGTGGGAGGGGGCCTAGATGCCCTCCAATTTTTTTCTTCACTTAAAAAGAGCACTAGAAGTTTTAATTTCGTTTGAACGGGCCCTCTCGTAATATTCTAGAACCAATGAGTCAATACAATCACCCCTGTGGAAAAAAAAAACAAAAGAAATAAACACGCATCTGTGATTTTTTTTTTTTCTGGCAAAAAACACAAAATTCCATGTTTTTGCAGGTAGGAGCTTAAAATATCCACAATAGGTTTCTTTGATAAGCAGAATCTGATGGTGCGTTTTTCATTAAGATTCTATGACTTTTAGGCGGTGTTTTCCCCTTTTTAGTATATATATATATATATATATATATATATATATATATATATATATATATATATATATATATATATATATATATATATATATATATACATATATATATATATATATTTGCAATGAAAATTTTTTTTTGCAATGAGTTAATATTTGTGATTTGGTAAATTTTATCATATTTAGTTTACCTATTGTTGCTAAAAAGAGGGATATATTAACAGGATAAGCTTGTTTTGGTGTTACTTGGTTGTTTTACATTTGCTGGGTTTTTTTTTCATATGCATGTATTTTGGGGGGGATACCTGACACGGGGATGCCATGGATATTCTGTGGTAGCCACAACACTTGGCTGGGTAGAGAATTTAAAGTGGCGAAACCCTATAGGCCAGTGTATTCTCCTGATGAGCCCTTGTGTTGGGTTGTTGCCTCTGAATTATTTGTCTTTATTATTTTTTCTATTGTTTGGTAAATGACGACTTATACTTATTGACGACATGACTGCCTGTCCATGGATTATTCTTTAGTCCATTTTCTGTCCATGGGATGTATACCATTTGTGCTGTATAGGTACTTATCTCTTTAACCCACCTCACTCAAGAAGTGAAATTAGGTTAATATTAATGAAATATACCTAAGTATTATGAAAATATTATACTTTATAAGCAAATTTTAGCTATATATTGGTACGCTAGGGGGTGAGGCGGAGGGAGCTGATGATGATACTTTCATCAAAATCCTGGGGGGAGACGAAGTTATAGCCAATTTTACCAAATCAAAAGTAAATAATAGTAAAAACTAAAAAAGAAGCCATTTGGTACCATAAAGTAACTATTTTGCACTATAAAGGTACTTTATAGTACTATAAAGATAAATATAAACTATAAAACTGATCTATTGATGCTTGAATTTTGCAGATTTTGACAAGATTTTGAAAGAAACTAAATTTCAGGGGGGGGGGGGCAAACTGGCGTCTGTTTGATCTTTTTTGGGGAATGATTGGTCCGTTTGATATTTGTTTTTTTGTTGTTTATTAACCAATATTTGTTTAATGTTCATTTTACTTTCATAAACCGAAAAAAAATGGAAGTGTCTGTTAAAACGACCATTAAAAAGAAAAAGACTGACCGTTTCTGTTTTTTGGAAAAAAAATAGGAAAAAAGAAACGGAATTTCGTTTTTTTCCGTTTCTGTTTGAATCTGTTTATCGTCCGTTTCTAATTGCGGTTTTTTACCGTTTCTGTTTGAGCTAAAATCAGAAACGATGCCGAGCCCTACTGTGTATCATTTTACAACCAAATACCACCACTTCCTGCACCAACAATCTCTCCCTCTTGGCCTCCCCTTACCAGTTTCCTCCTTTTTGTCGCAAAAAAGCGCAAAAAGACACAGCAAATAAACTGAAATAATATTTAGAAGATTGGATGCTTCTACACATTTCTAATAATCTCTAAAAGTGCAAAAAGTCACTATTAATAAACTGGAATAATGTGCAAAAAAGCCGTTTTTTATCCACATTTCTTTGTTATTAAAAATAGTGTGTGTTTCATATATTATCTCAGTTTGTTTATGTTTGTCATCCTTATTATATTCTGTCTAATTTTGATTAACAATAATTTATATGTTTTGCAAATAATAATTTGAGCTTGGTTTCCATAGGAAATAAATTAATTAGGAAACATAGGAAACAGTGTTGTTTTAGGGAGGGGAAAGGACGTGTCGACCAAATTTTTAATCCTAAATTAATAATTGAGAAGAGGCTGAGTCATCAGGCCTCTTCACTCTTGAAGTTAATAGGTTGTCAACAAGTGCTTGATTCAGTTAGATTTAGGGAATGTCCTATCCTTGTATTGTGTACCATATAAATACATTAAAGTGATGAGTTCAACATTGATGTGGTTAAGGTAGGAAATGAGGCTAGTAACTGGTTTCATAGTGAATAAAGAGTTAAGCAGGGTTTAATTCTATCCCCATTTACAAGGTATTTGTCCTAAGAAATATGGTGAAGGCTAAGGAAGATCATGGAAAGAAACTCATGTTAAACGAAACTCTCCTAAACTTTGATTATGCTGATAATTTGAGCATCTCTGACGAAAATGTTAGTAAAATGTACCAGCAAAATAATGCTGAAGTTAAAAAAGGAAATGGAGCTAGTAGCTTGTTTCGTATTGAATCAGGAGTTAAACAGGGTTGCGTTCCATCCCCATTTACAAGGTATTTGTCCTAAGAAATATGGTGAAGGCTAAGGAAGATCATGGAAAGAAACTCATGTTAAACGAAACTCTCCTAAACTTTGATTATGCTGATAATTTGAGCACCTCTGACGAAAATGTTAGTAAAATGTACCAGCAAAATAATGCTGAAGTTCAAAAAGGAAATGGAGCTAGTAGCTTGTTTCGTATTGAATCAGGAGTTAAACAGGGTTGCGTTCCATCCCCATTTATATGGATTATTTTGATAGACCTTGTCCTGAGGAAGACAACAAAGGCTTTGAGAGAGCATGGAATGAAATGGGAGGCTAAAACTCTCATAGACTTAAACTATGCTCATAATTTGAATCTCCTATATGAAAAAGTAAGGAAATTAAATTATTTTTTGGAGGTTTGGAGAGTTCAAGGTACAATAATAGGTTTGAAGATTAACGTTTAGAGGACAAAGTCGCTTAGACTTGGAATAAATGAAGGTGAAGGGGTGATGTTGGAAAACAAGGAGATTAATCAAGTAGATACCTTCATTTACCTGAGTAGTATTGTTAGTGAAAATGGGGAATGCATTGAAGATATTAAAATTAAAATAGTCAAGGCCCAGGATGTTATTTTGCAGTTGAAAACAGTTGGAAAGAATAGGAAGATAGTCTGCGAACCACGATTAGAATTTAGGAAGCTACTGTAATGATAGTAGTCAGTATAGGTATGAAACGAAGGCGCGTCGGAAGATGGAAGAGGATTTGTTAGATATTTTCTAGAAACTTTTCTACAGGTAGTTTTGGGTACCCCTTTTACTCACCGTATTTCACGTAATTCAAACAGCAAACTTTATGGAAAATGGGGTTGCATCCCGGTTTCTAGCACTTTAACGAGAGAAAGACTGGGATGACTAAGGTATGTTTTGCGTATGAAGGATGACAGATTGCCAAAGATTGTGTTTTTGACCTTCCATCCTGGCCCAAGCGATAAGGTTGTCTCCGAAAGGGGTAGGAAGAGATCATAAGATGGATCTGAAGGAAATGGAAACTTCTTGGGAGGGTGTTAAGAGTGAACGTTTGAATAGATTGGGATGTAGGAGGAATTTCCCCAGCTGTGTAGGCCCTAGGTGGCTTCGTACAGTGGTTAGTTTTTAGTAACACTAGCGTTAGCTTATGATAGATGATATATGAATTTAAATAACATGATAATTTAAAGATTATAATGTATGTCACATACAATATAGTAATTTAATTTATTATATTATATTTGCATATTTTCTCTCTATTGTATTTTCATCAGAAATGAAGACATATTCCCTTTTGTGACATTTTCAAATTGATGATCCGTTACAGGTATGGGATATGCGTACGAATAGTCCCTGGTCAGTTATTACGCTTTGTGGTCATTCTGGTACAGTCAGGTGTCTTCACTTACTTGATAATAGACTGATTAGTGGATCAACTGACCGAACAATCAAGGTTTGGGATCTCTCAATTAATTTACAATGGTCCGGAATCGCTTGTAAGGTGACGATGGTCGGTCACGAAGATACTGTTCGCTGTGTTCAGGTGTTTCTCTCGTAAATTTGTCTCTCTCCCTCTCTCTCTTCCTCATACGTTACGGATAACTTTTCCCGAAAGGAAAATTTTACTTTAACGATTTAATGACAATAGCTTTTGAAATACTGTTCATAATCAATTGGGTCAACCCAATTTTGTTAAAAACAAATTACCAAGTTAACCAGCCTGCTAATAACCCCCAAAGAAAAATACAAAAATAAGTTGTAGGGGTTAGTTAGATATATTTAACGAATTAACAATTTAACTAATTACTAAATGCTGACGAAACAAAAAATCGAGTAAAACCTGAAAGGAGATAACCAATCTAAAAAAAAAAGAAACAAAAAACTTAGCTGCTACCTAACAGATAGCTGCTCAGTGACTTCTAAAAGCTCGTAGGTACTAAGCTGACTCCACGAGTCGAACCCGGGAATAACCTGGAATCGGCCAGAAATCCTATAGGAAAGCTGGCCCTGGTTCCACTTCTATGCTTATGATGTAATTACCCACATGACGAGATTCATAATTCGGGAGAAATTAATTAATAAATCTAGTTAATTAAAATAAAAATGAATAAGTTAATCACTAAGAACCTCAGGATTGAAAAAACTGCAACATTGGTGTACAAAATTTCCTGACTGGTAATTAGTCAGGAAAAAGGCAATGACAAGTTTTAATTGTCTGTCTTACTTTCAGAACCTGTAACTTATTGAACCAAGCTGGAGTATCTTGAATTCCTTCAACATTTCTACCTTTTAATTTTCTTCTTTTGATTTCCTCGGTTTTATGTCCTAGACATCGGTCTGATAAACTGGTACTCTCCTTGCATTCCCGGTCACAGAGTCTTGCGGCGGGTATTTTATATTTTATGTGCTTTTATTGTTATAAATCCATGGTTGAGTAAAATAAATCCATAGTTCTATATATTAATTAAATAAAAAAAACAAGTTTTTTTAATGAAAGTAAGGAGCAACATTAAAACTTAAAACGAACAGTAAGAAACTTAAACAGTAAGAAACTTAAGCGTAAAGAGCGGGGCGTTGAGGAGGAAAAGCCCCTTTCAAATACGGAGTAATTTCTGTTCATACAATGTGTATTTATAATACACATAGAATTGTGTATTATATGTACAATAGAATTTACGAACAATGTGTAAAATTTGAGAATGTGCAAAAATGAAGGAAGCCTTAGATGTATCAACTTATTCAGATAAAGTTTACAATTGACGATAATGATAACCGTTCATTTTCTATGACCAGCATATGGTAACTTTAGGAACAAGTACTTTTTTCAATAATTGCAAGTCGATTTGTTCCAAATTTGTTGTTATGTGAACTAAAATGGCAGGAATTAGCTTTTTTGTGTTTGACAGGGTTCTCTTTTGTTACCTATAAAGGGAACTAAAACTCGAAAATTCGATTCAAACAGGCTCTCTTCCAAAATTGTACTACCACTTGTTTGATACGTCTATTCATAGTATAAAAATCCATCAATTATACCATATCTTATGTACCCTGGGTATTTCTACATAGTTTCAAATAATGAAATCTACTTTTAGGGTTCTAAGAATCCCCCCACCACCGTCCTTTCAAATTCTGGCTCTCCAGCATATATTCCTCTTTATTTACTGTCCATTACTCTGAGGAGGTTAGAAGTTGTTATCTGTACTTTTCTTACATATCAATTAGCGTACCCCTTCTGCAGTGTCACAAGCTAATTTGTCGAGATAGGGGGAGGGGGGGATGGTTTGTTTAGTGCTAACAGAAACTTTTTTCGATCGAGATGTAACTTGTAATAATTCTCATTCCTATTTGCAAAAAATATTAAATGACTTATTGTTTCCCAGAGGCAAATTCCCCCAACTTATGGGTACAAGCCGACAAAAAAGACTGTTCAAAGAATTCGGCTAAAATCAGTAAAAATGACGAATCTATAATCAGTTTCAGACATTTCAGCCCCCTCCCCGTCCTAATAAATATGTTTTTTGGTACATTTTTTCAAGGATGATGATAATTCTTGAACCATTGGTTTGCTAATATTAAGCTTGAATATAAGAAAATGGGGCTTATAGAAGGGAGTAGTAACCTACCATCATTTCAAGGGAGTCAGCATCAAACAGATCGTAAGTAAAGACTGACCAAAACTCTAAAAAAGAACGAAGTTTTAATTACAATACATATTCAACAACGAAATCTATTATTCTTACCGGATTCTTAGTATATAAAATCTACTAATTTTAAAATTGTTCATTCAATTACCACATGAAAATACACACAAATTTATAAATAAGAATGAACATCCCCAAAAAGGGTCAGACGAAAGACAACAAAACCGCCGACAATGCTGCTTTGCGATGACCACTGAGTAAATATTTTGCTCCTTTCCCCAAACAAAAAGTTTCAAGTCTTCTTACCCTCTCCCATACAAAATAATCTTTGGAAGTTATATCTCGATAATCCAGTCGTGAAACAAAGCTGTGAAAGTAATATTCCTCAGTGAGAAACAGATACCCCATATAACGGTAGATCCAAGGTAGACTGCCTTGGGGTAATGCTTGAGTGGATTGTTTTGGCCTTAGGATTCAGGTCATTGCCAGGCGTGTAAATAGGGATAGGACAGGCTTTAATCCCGTGTTCTCGTAAGATTGTCTCTACGATTTCTTGCGTTTCTGATATTAAACATTTGTGTTTTTTATTTTCTTTTTTTCAAGTTCGTCGGCTACATCCGTAGCTGGCTGTCATGCCAGTTCGTATTTACAATTATTATATTGACTTTTATAGCATTAAATTATTAATTGTTTTTAATAATGAGAGTGGGTGGGGATACATCTCGAGGGGGAGGGTCATGGAGGATCCCTCTCGTCTTGATATTGGTATAATCGTCATCCAGGATGGGGTGTTAGGGGGCTTGATCCCACTCGAAATTTTTGTTTGAATTGTAAAAATGTAACAAACACGCATAAAAACAAATTTCTGTTATGTTCCCCCCTGAACAACCTCTCCCCCCTGAACCAAAATTCTGGATACGCACTTGGTCCTATCCTGAGATTATTGAAAAGCTGTGGTCCAAATATCTACTTTTTGCAATTTTGAGTCCCCCTCTCTATGAAAGATGAAAGGCCCCCCCCGCGATGGTTGGGCTTATATGCACCCATGAACTACTTAATTTATTTTATTCCTAACAGATGGATGAGAAGAAGGTTGTTAGCGGCTCTTACGACAGAAGTGTTCGCGTTTGGAATATAAAAACAGGAAACTGCGAAAAAATACTTAATGGCCACGAAGATCATGTTTTATGCGTCCAATTTTTTGGTGATATGCTTCTTAGTGGATCTGCAGATAAAACAATCAAGGTGCCTTTACTTATAAATTATCTTTATCCTCATTTGCTTTTAATTTAACTTTCTCTTTTAAGATTTTTTTTTAGGGGGGGGGGGGGGCTTGTCTAAAAGATAAAATAGAACGTAGAACTGTATCTGTATCTGGCAATGCAGTACCTAATTTCTTTTCAAATTTAAGATTGGCCCAGTGGCCCTGAAAATTATTTCAAAACAAAGAAATGAATCTGAAATCACAGTTCGTGGTAACGAACTGTAGTAAGGAGTGACCCGGCTCAATAGTAACCAAAACTCAAAAAAATGGAATTTTGATACCAATAGCTACATCAAAAGAATCGCATTTTAATGCTGATTTTAAATATTTCATCAAGTTTCATCCAAGTTTCATCAAGTTTAGTCTTACCCATCTAAAGCTGCGAGCCTGAGAAAATTTACCTTATTTTAGAAAATAGGGGAAAACACCCCATAAAAGTCATAGAATCTTATTGTAGAAGTTTCAAGCTCCTATATACAAAAATGTGGAATTTTGTATTTTTTGCCAGAAGGCAGATCACGGATGCGTGTTTATTTGTTTGTTTGTTTTTTGTTTTGTTTTTTTTTTTTTCCAGGGGTGATCGTATCGACCCTTTGGTCCTAGAATGTTGCGAGAGGTTTCATTCTAATGAAAATGAAAAGTTCTACTTCCCTTTTTAAGTGATAGAAAAATTTGAGGGCACCTAGCCCCCTTTCACGCTAATTATTTTCCCAAAGTCACCGGATCAAAATTCTGAGATAGCCATTTTATTCAGAGTAGTCGGAAAACCTTATAACTATGTCTTTGGGGACGACTTACTCCCCCACAGTCCCCGTGGGAGGGGCTAAAAGTTACAAATTTTGACCAGCGATTACATATAGTAACGGTTATAGGGAAGTGTACAGACGTTTTAAGGGTGATTTTTTGGTTTGGGGAGGGGTTTAGAAGAGGGGGATATGTTGTGGTAGCTCTCCATCGAGGAATTTGTCATTGGGGAAGAAAATTTCCATGAAGGGAGCGCAGGATTTTCTAGCATTATCCAAAAAATAATATGAAAAAGTTTTTTTAACTGGAAGTAAGGAGCACCATTAAAACTTAAAACGAACAGATTTTATTACGCATATGAGGGGATAACCTCCTCCTAATACCTCGCTCTTTATGCTTAAGTATTTTTAGTAATTTCAACTATTTATTCTACGGCTTTTGTGATTCAGGGGTCATTCTTAAGGAATTGGGAAAAATTCAAGCTTTATTGTTAAGAGCGAGGTACTAAACATGAAAATACAAAAGTTCGTTAGGTAAGCTAATTTGTAAGTTACGTGTATCTTTTACTAATAAAAACATTCGTAAAAAATTTAAAGTTCTAGTTGCCTTTCTAAGTAACCAAGAAATCGGAGGGCAACTAGGCCTCCTCCCCCGCTCTTTTTTCTCAAAATCATTCGATCAAAACTATGAGAAAGCCATTTAGCCAAAAAAATAAATTTGCAAATTTCGTTTTAATTATTCATCTGCGGAGAGCCAAAATCAAAACATGGATTGATTCAAAAACGTTCAGAAATTAAATAAAAAAAAGTTACTCTACTTTAACAGTAAAAAACTTTAGCGTAAAGAGCTGGGCGTTGATGAGGAAGCAGCCCCTTTCATATACGAAGTAATTTCTGTTCGTTTTAAGTTTTAATGTCGCTCCTTACTTTCAGTTAAAAAAAACATGTTTTTTTTTATTTAATCTAAAAAAAGAGAAACGGGTCTATGACCAGTAAAAGGAAACAAAGAGAACAAAAATCAAATGTATATTTCGCCTCTATAAAACAAGGCGTCGGCAGGGTATAAAAAAGCCTAACTAGAATCTAAAAGTAAAATAATATAATTAAAAATGTATACAAAACTAAACAAGCTAACTAATATATATATATATATATATATATATATATATATATATATATATATATATATATATATATATATATATATATATATTTATATATATATATATATATATATATATATATATATATATATATATATATATATATATATATATATATATATATATATATATTTATATATATATATATATATATTTATATATATATATATATATATATATATATATATATATATATATATATATATATATATATATATATATATATATATATATATATATATAGTTACTCACTTATGCAATTGTCAGCTACCCTCGTGAACCTTAAAAATGTAACTGGATTTTAAATATGAAATTACAATTAAATTTAATTATGTTGTTGTGACATAATTCTAAGGAAAGCGTTCGATGCCGCCAAAACCTGTCAAAGTGTCATTTATTATTGTTTTTGTACAATAGCTATTGTGGTCCTATTCTGTGTTTATATTTTTTCTTCTGAATAGTTTAGCGAGATTTAATTGAAATATTAGTATCCCTAGGTAGAGAAAAGAGGAATGATCTCTCACGTGTAAGATGGGTTACATGATCCCTGAAATTGTTTTGAGAAAGCTGATTTTATGGTATGATTTTTTGTTTGTAATTATGTTTTCTAGACTTTTTTTTTGATAGTGTCAATCAGATTTAATTGGAGTATACTTTGTCTCGGTTGAAAATAAAGGAATTATCTCTCAAGTATAAAATGGGCCGAAGGATCCTTGAAGTTTATGGGGGGGAAAGCAATCAAGTGTCTTTTTTCTCATAATCATTTTTGTAGATCTCTTATCTGTTTCTAGTTTCCTGTTTTTAGATACATTTTTTTTCTAGAATGGGTAAGTAAGATTTAATTGAAGTAGGTCTGTATCTAAAGAAGCATTAGGGAATGTTTCCCCTGTCAAGTTCTTTTATGTAGTTTGATACAAGTTTTTCTGTTTTTCGTTTTTTTATAGCATTAGTGGGATTAAGCAAAACATATTAAATATATATGTAAATGCTTGTCTAGAAACACAGCTTGCTGGTTTTGAACCCATTTAAAATCTCCTGAACTCCTCCCCTTATATAGCCTTTAATTCTACCATTCTGTGATACGAGCTACATAAATTAAGAATATAAAATGGTCTATAATTTGCCGGCTAAAAATGATTCATAAATTGCAATCAAATTTACTGTTTTTTTTTCAGGCTTTAACTAAACCAGCGAGATAGGCCTGTTTAGCCTATTTGAAACCGCTTTTAAGCCATGCTCACCTATGAATTGAAGAGTATTAGAATAGTAAAATTACGGCAAGTGCTTAAGAAAGAAAGAGTTTTTTTTATTGCAGTCTTACTAACACTAATAGGATTAAATGACAGGGTAATACTACTACGTAGACACATTAACTTACAACAGAAAACAGATGGTGCTATAACAGAAAACAAATAGTGGGAAACAGCACTTTTTTTATATCGACAGGAGGAAAAGAGGTGTATGCCAATTATTTTCTAAGGTGTAAGTTGGAACAAAGGGTCCCAGTAGGATTTTTGGGCAAGCATGTTAAAATACAATATATTATGTGCTTCGATCGGAAAACACAGTTACCTGGTATTTTATTCCTTTGAAATATACTAGTATTCTTCCCCTAAGGCTTTGCAGCTTTAAAACAGCGGCACTACAGATTGCTTTGCTGTGCCATTGTGTAACATAAGTGGCTTAACGTAAGAATGGAAACTGATCTATAATCAGTCAGCTAAAAATAATCCATCAGTCAGAATCAAGTTTACATAATTCTGTCCCTTACTAAAACCAGTGTGACATCCGTACTTATCCTGTTCTTAGCATTATGAATGTAAGAGCATTGAAATAGCATAAATACTACAAGCGCTTAAGAAAGAGATATTTATTTAAGGGAATTCATTGTCTTAGTAGCACTAACAGTATTAAATGTGATTAGCAGCACTAAGATAAAACAGTAGATGATGCAGACCAGTATGTGTTTTGGTGAGATGTGATTTTTATTCCAACACCAACAAAGCTTACCTAAGGTATTTGAAGCAGGCACAAAGTGGTTATTAAGTTCTGCTTCTCTATCACCCGGCAGATATCCTCAGGTACTCGTTCATGTTAGATGGCTGGGGCTGTTTACCTCTTGTCATATTTTCCGCATTACCTGGTATCTATTCAGGTAAAATGAAACCTTGAATAGTCCACTTAATACTGCAGCTGCGGTGCTGCTCAGCTGGCTAGTAGTAGTAGTAGTATTCAGGTAATAAATCCATTTATGAAACTAATTGCAGTAAAATCAGAAAAAGCTTAATGTTTAGGGAAGCAGTTAAGAAATAGGACCCATGCTTTAAAAACAAACAAAATGAAAATTTATCAACGTAATTGACTCAAAGATGGGTTAAGATTTAATACTAAAAAAAAATCTTCCATAACAATTTTTGGTACATAGTGGGTCGAATCCATGTTTCACGTGCATGGGTCTTAAGAACAAGTAGCAAGCTTCTCGCCCAACTTTACCACAGCGAGGATCAAACCCTTTGCCTTTTTATTGCCAAGCATGGGATCAATCTACTGTGCAGCTCTAGGGTGGTTGAGATTTAGTAACTTTTCTTGAATCTTGCCTTTTGCTATCTTGCTTTAACTTTCTAATGCTTAATTTGAGTGTGATCTTGTAGTCTTTGAAATATCACTAGTTCCAAGTCAAGATAGACGCACCCAGTCGCACTGGTATATATCCTAGGTGTTGGGTTCTGATAGATATTCTGATCTCCTAATTTGTGAAACCTTGAAACCGAAGTTAATTGCTTATGAAATAAAACATATTATAGAAAAAAAAATCTTGCGGGTGTCTTAAGGTGAGGAGGTAGGCTCGAAGCCACAAAAGGAGGGCAGGATTGTAGTTATTAAAAATTCTTAATAAGCATATTATTTTTTGTCATTCATTCATCAAGGAGGCACACTCGTGCCTCTATAAAGAGGCGACACACGACAATGTTAAGCGATCTTCGGTTCCAGTGGTCGCAGACGGATGGGGAGGGATGCATTTCGTAGCCCGAGCTCCAACTAAGAAACCTGCAAAATTTCATCCCCCTCCAACTTTTTCTTCATGGGGAAAATCTGGCCGAAAGTTTCGACCTGTCAACCGAAGCCCCCCTTTAACGTTGTCCGATCGGGCTGAAATTCACAAGTTAAGGTCCCCTAGGGCCCAGGAGCTTATCCGCGAAATTTCAGCTTGATCCGATAACTCCTTCCCTGTTTTCCAGAAACCACGCATAGCCACTTAAAATTCATTTACTTTCTTTTTCGCCACGCCTACAGGTCACATCCGACATCGGATCTGGGTGTACGAAGACTCATTCGA
The DNA here is from genome assembly GCF_032884065.1 of Artemia franciscana. NCBI lineage: Eukaryota > Metazoa > Arthropoda > Branchiopoda > Anostraca > Artemiidae > Artemia > Artemia franciscana. Next base: position 16,597,349 of record NC_088869.1, on the reverse strand, counting down.
TGCGGAATTCTCCGAGTAAGTGCCCATGAAAGTTTCGTAGGAAAATCTTAACCCCCCGAAAGTTTCGACCCTCCAACTCCCCCCCACCCCTTTTAACGTTGTCCGATCGGGCTGAAATTCACAAGTTAAGGTCCCCTACGGCCCAGGAGCTTATCCGCGAAATTTCAGCTTGATCCGATAACTCCTTCCCTGTTTTCCAGAAACCACCCATTAGCTATTTAAATTAACGGATTTCTCTCCATAAGAGCCCATGTTAATTTGAAATTTTTAAAAGCTATTGAGAAGTTATATTTACACACATGCAAGTTATTAGCTCAGTTGGTAGAGCGTGAGACTTTTAATCCTCGGGTCAAGGGTTCAAGTCCCTTACGGGCGGTTTTTTTTCACAACATCAAAAAAATTTTGATAACACCTGGACAGCTTATCATTTGAGAGATAACAGAATATTAGCTTCTTATGAGCAAAAGAAACATTTCGGTCATTCTATCTATTTTTTTTCTATTTTATACAATGATTTAAAAGCGGGGGGGGGGGGGGGGTTCCTCTCCTAATTCCTGTACGAGGAGTACAGGAATTATTAAATTACATCCACCATGGATTGTAGAAAAACGTACAGAATTAATATGAAAAAAATTAAACCTGTACAAAAGAGTCTTTAAAAGCGGGGGGTTTGCCTCTCCTAATAGTCTTCTTATAGTCCTAATAGTCTAATAGTCCCATGTTAATTTTTGAAATTCTTAAAAGTTACGAATATCAACATTCAAGTACATCAAAATAATCAGCTCGGCACGGCGAGAATGACTGCAAGCATCATAAAAATCCAGCTCCATTCCAGAAAAATTTTTGATAACACCTGGACAGCTTATCATTTGAGAGATAACAGAATATTAGCTTCTTATGAGCAAAAGAAACATTTCGGTCATTCTATCTATTTTTTTTCTATTTTATACAATGATTTAAAAGCGGGGGGGGGGCGGCAGCCACCCAAGTTCCTCTCCTAATTCCTGTACGAGGAGTACAGGAATTATTAAATTACATCCACCATGGATTGTAGAAAAACGTACAGAAATAATATGAAAAAAACTTCGTTTTCTTAAAGAGTTAAAGAGGCTGCGTCCCAAAGTCGAACCTTAAAACGTACAGGAATTAGAAGAGGCAGTTGGGGGGCTGCCGCCCCCCAAACCCCCAGCTTTTAAAGACTCTTTTGTACAGGTTTTTTGTTTTTTTGCTAACCTCCAGCTCTTGGCTTCGGAAAGGCCCTCTTTTAATTAACAAAAAATTGAAATGAATGAATAATGGAATAACTTCGAAAAATGTTAAACACAAGAGGACAGGAGAACCATTGCGCCGAAACTAGTAATTAGTAACAATGAAGTCCCCCCCCAAAAAAAAAACCTGTACAAAAGATTCTTTAAAAGCTGGGGGTTTGGGGGGCGGCAGCCCCCCAACTGCCTCTTCTAATTCCTGTACGTTTTAAGGTTCGACTTTGGGACGCAGCCTCTTTAACTCTTTAAGAAAACGAAGTTTTTTTCATATTATTCATCATGATAAAACGACCAAACTAAGAGATTAGAATTTTCAGCCTAATTAGTGTTGATTAGCCAGAAATTAGACATTTTTCGCAAATGACAACTAATTTTTTTCTGGGAGTAATTTGATTAAGTCCAGGCGGAGATTCCCTATCCACTCATTTGTTTTATAGACTTGACAAAAAAAAAAAATCTGGATTTTCTATTGTATTTTTTCGTGAACATGATCAGTTTTGTCTCTGGATGGCTTAAATACTGCCAAGATAAATATTTTTTGGCCGATCAGTATTTAAATGTATATCCCTCAAATACGTGAAAAAATAGAGCTGGACGTTGATTGTAAAAAAATTTCTGATGTCTCTTTTAGGTATGGGATTTGCCTTCTGGTTCTTGCTCAAAAACCTTACGAGGCCACAGAGACGCAGTTACGTGTATATCTTTTGACCAATCACGATTGTTTTCTGGGTCCTTAGATCGAACAATTAAAGTGTGGAATTTAAGCTTAGGAAATTGTATCAATACAATTGACTGGATGTCATCCGAAGGACATACAGGTAAGTCAATCTTTTGTTTTTGTTGTTACTAATTGCCAGTTTTCATGTGACAATGGGTGGCTAAATAGCGCGCCGATTTCATGGCTAAACTGCCAAATAGCTAATGGCTAAGGGGCCAATCGGTAACATTATATCAATACAATTGGTTGGATGTTCCCTGAAGGACATACAGGTAAGAAATTGTTTATTGGTGTTCTAACAATTGCCAGTTTTGATTTGCCAATGGATGGCTAAATAGTTCGCCAATTGGTGGCTATAATATATGTTTATAAGCCAGTAAGCATTTAAATTTGATATTGAAAGTTATGCAGAAACCAATTGTTGTTCAATCAAAGGACTCAAGAAGAATATTTCTAAATTACCAAATGTATAATGGCTAATGTGCCAGCTGGTAGTCAAAACCTTTGCCAGTTGAAACATTTTGACCGTTTTGTATAAAGCTCTTCATACTTTTAATCATATATTTTAATCATGTGACTACAAGACCGTCTAATTGCTGATAAGGTCAATTTAATACGTTCGGTTATCCTATCGAAGCCAAACTTTCAATTGGAAACTTAAAAGGTGCGTAAAACCTAATGACGAAAATGAACAATCGAAATCTTTCTAATAATTGGATTTGTCAGAAAAACTGCATAAATCTATGCCCAGAGGCTCTAGTCTGTAAAAGACTAAACACGACATTAACAACAATACTTCAATTAAAATAAGGACAAAAAGGGAAAAAACAAAAGGATTTAAGCTTCATCGGCCTCAGACAACCGACTACACACGGACGCACACACACACATATATATATATATATATATATATATATATATATATATATATATATATATAGCAACTTCATCAATCAAAACCAAATTTGAAAAATGCAAAATTCAAAAATTTCAAAACAATTTAATTTCAACAATTTAAGAATTCCGATAGAACATCACGTAAAGATAACTTATTTGACAAAATTCCCCAGAAATACCTATTAGGTTTGATGTATTTTGCATCGAACCTAGAAAACGGAGAAAATCTTAGGATTCGTTGATTCAATTTTCTTTCTATGTCAAAGATGATATTAAAAAATGTAGTTAAAATCAAATCTTTAGTTTTTAGATCAAAGGCTAGAGAAAATCGTAAGATATGAATCTGAAACCAGTGCTATATACAGCACTATATACCTATTATAAAATACAACGCTTCGATCCAGTAAAAATAGAGTATATATTAAAAAAGAAAAAAGGAACGAAGATAATTCACAAATATCTTAGCCATCTTCAAAGGGCCCGTAAAGCTTCTTCTATAAATGTGAATTGATTGTTGTAAATTTGCAAAGTGCAACGTGTCAGCCAACTTATTGTCTGATGGAAGGAGTCTTTCGCCCAAAGACCAATTTAAAGCTAGCTTAATGTGGTCAAATTTAGACAAACAAAACTAAGCACGCTGTGGACGAAGCCCGCGCTCCCCGCTCCCCCTCCCAAAAAAAGGTTTATAAAAATATTTAAGATGGTTATCATATTTTCCCATAATTGTGTTGCAAGAGTAACACTTTGGTTTTGTCGTGCTTTTTTTTTTTTCTAACACCCCGATTTCAGCTTATTCATAGAAAGTGGTGAGGGTCTAACCTCTGCAATTTTTACTCAAAGTGTGGACCTTAGGCCGGATTGGTGAATATGATTTTGCATTTTGGAAAGCTTCGTAGAACTCTAGCTTGGGGCCAAAATGGATGGTTTTTGCTTGTCCTTGAGACAGAGCTTATAGTGTGTGAATTGAATTGGAGTTTTATAGCCTATGTCAGAGAGAACTATCTGAAGTTCTGCAGTCAAGCTTTCGTTTCGTCAAACCATGTTTCTGCTTTCGAGTGGAAAGCTCCGTTCTAGCAGGCAAGCAGGCAGGCATCAGTTTCAAATTGAATATGGACTAAAATCTATAAGTGTTAAGTATATGCGGCAGTTACCCGGCCCCACAGTCAATATATCTTCTTTGAGTGATAAATAGAAAAATTTACAGAAACAAAAAGTGAAAACCAGAAGTGCTACCATCTATTGTTTCTACCTATTTCTATTCGTGATTTCAGATAGGTTTATCATTCGGTTTTTTGCACTTGGGATTGCGGCAGAGAAATGGTATTAGATGTGCCTGTTAAACTTAAAAGTTCTCTCATTGCTAAAGAAATTAGAGTTTATCTTTTGCTCCTTTCTAAGTGATGACGTTAGAAACTTGGCCTACGGAAAACAAGGCAACGTTTGAACTAAGACAGATAGTTTTTTTTTTCGACGGCAATCGATAACTCTTGACGAGCTGATCAAAGTATATGTCATATATTTTTTGGTAGAAAAATTCCTTCACGAGATATACCAGATTGAAAGTTAAAAGGGGTTGACAGCTTCAGTAGTAAGGAACACACTGAAACTAAAAATAGGCTGATACCAATTGTGAGACATATAGGGAAGTTTTAAGCAGTAGTCGGCTGTTCTCATAATCATCTTTGGAAATGAGGGGTTCGCAACTTTTGCTAGTTGGTGTATCTATTATTTCTATCCGATGTATTTGATGGTAAGACCAATTTGGTTCCAGTGGTAAGACATGTAGGGGACTTGTAAGTAATAATCGACTGTTAGGCTACAATCATTTTCAGTGATGAGGGGCTTTCAACTTTAGCTAGTTCCAATGAGGGGTTTGCAACTTTTGCGAATTGGTATACCTAGTATTTATTTTAAGATCCTTACAGATTAACAACTTTAGCGTTTTAATTGAAGTGACAAAATTAATTGTTGCTCTCGCAATACTTTACTCGGCGAAGCCGAACAAAGGTTTCCGCAACACCTCACGTTGCCCATGCAACGTAGATCCAATTTTGATACCATTCGTCAGTAATCCTTCACGGACAAAGTTTGGGGGCTCTTACGCTAATCTAAAAAATCCATTAATTTCTTTTTAGTGAGTTTTAATGATGGAGTATAAACATATTTTATATTGCTCTTTATTGTTTTTGGTGTTTGTCCATTTGGGTGATCTTCCGTCTACTCCCTACCTAGTATTACGTACCTTGTCCGTGAGTTTCTCCTTTTTTAGTTTGTGGTTTTGTTTTACATTCATTCATTTACTTCTTTGTGTTTTAAAGTTCAGCTCTTATGTCCATCATACACAGAAGTTATGAGCTCAGCTCTGTTTGGAATGTGTTGTTTTGTTGCAATGTTTGAATTTCTGGAATTTATATACATAATTATTATCATTTGTTTTACTGTCTCTTTGGCTACTCAATTTTTCTTGTAGGGAGAGTTTTCCTGGGGCAAATTTTCCGGGGGAATTTATTCCCTATATTTCCCGTAACAAATCTCATATGTGGAGAATGGGTAAATTGCATAACTTACAGCCTTGTCCAACGGATTATGGGGTTCATATTATCCCTAAAGGCATAGTTGTTTGACCTTTAAAATATGTTGAACTAAATGTCTATCTCAATATTTTGATCAGATGTCTTTGGGGAAAAGGGGGCATGGGATGGGGACTAATTGCCCTCCAATTTGTTTGCTCACTTAATAAGGGCACTAGAATATCTTATTTTCGTTCGAATAAGCCCTCTCTTGATCTTCTAGGACCATTGGTCATGTACGATCGCCCCTAGGAAAAAGTAAGAAACACGCATTCGTGATTTTTCTTCTAGCAAAAAAGTACAAAATTCCACATTTTTATAGATAAGAATTTGAAACCTCAATAGTAGGGTATTGTGATATGCTGAATCTGGTGGTTTTTCATTAAGATTCCTTGACTTTTTGGTGGTGTTTCCACTCTTTTTCAAAAATCTGACAAATTTTCTCAGGCTCGTAGCTCTTAATGGATAACATTAAGGATAATGAATTTTGCTATAAAATTGTGATTTTTAGAGTCTCGGTTACTATTAGGCTGAGTCTCTCCTTACTTTCAGTTCGTTATTACAAACTGTTTGATACTGTATATATTTGCTCTGAAGTTTTCTTTGTTTTTCTGCAATCTTATTTTCTAATCACGTCAAATTTTGTTTTACTATTATATTATATTTAATAATATAAAATACAATGTTATATTATATTCTCAAATTGTTTTGTTTTAGGCGTCATTCGCTGTCTTCAAGCTGATGCATCAAAATTAGTAAGTGCTGCTGACGATAGAACCCTTAAAGTTTGGAGTTTAGATACTGGGCAAAGAATTGCAACCCTGAGAAATCATACAGATGGCGTTACTTGTCTTCAATTCAATGACTTTGTGATTGTTTCTGGGTCTTATGATAGAACTGTCAAGTTATGGGATTTCAGTGTCTGTTAAAGTACTCATGGATTGGCTGCTGTATGAATTTTAAAGAGGCCAATTCGATTAAGTCCATAAAAATAAACAATGGGGGCAGTGAGAAAGGAAATGTGTCGCTGGTTCTGATTTTGCTTATAGCTTAGTCAAAACAACAACTTTTTGGCATTGTTTTTTACCATTTAGGATCATTTACTGCAATTATCACCCTGTTCAAATGATTTTCAAAAAAGGTTCTAAACTGTTGGATGGATTTACCCTAATTGGGTTCTAAAAAAAATATTTGCCATCTTACACAATGTGTCAGAATGTACTTGTTGTATTTAGTTTTTTAGAAATTGATCCTTGATTTTACGAATTTCTTTTTAAAAGTACAAATAGTAGGGTCAATCATTTGCTTCGTCACGAATATCTAAGAAAATTGTAAATTTATTAATCAATTTCGCTTCTGGGCTTGTTTCTTTTTCTCAACTGTCTTTCAAGAAAATATGTATGGAATCTTAATTTTTTTTATATTAAACATATACTTTATAATATAGACAAATACCATTGAATTTCAAAATATTAAGATTTCATATTAAGTACAATATTAATATTAAAAATTAGGTTTGGTATTTAGTAGTGTTGCGACTACAAGCAATGTATCAAATTTGTTTGTGATAATTTATTGTATCATTATTTGTGTTTAGGTGAAATTTTTGTAAAGATAGGGTTATATGATGGTAGGCGCGTTCCGTGAGTAGTTTCTAGCGTAGACTGAATCTAAAAGGCTCTTTAAAACATCGATTTAATGATATTTAAAGTAAAAATCCTTGTTTTGAATAAATTAATGCTTAATTATTTTATTAATGCTAATAATTATCTCTTTTCGTTTTGATTATACTACTTCTTCAAAGTTAGCTTGCTAACTTTGTAACCAGTAGCCTAACCACAATTTCTTCTTCTACTTGCATTCTTTTGCTTCTTCCAAGTTAGACTAATAACTTTGCAGTTGGTTGGCTAACTAACAAGAAAATGAACAAAATTCATTTTTCTAAGAAATTAATTTAAAAATACTGGGACAATTGGAAAATCTTCATATGTAGGGTGTGCAGTCCCCCTCTCCCTCTATAATTGACTAATAGGTGAGGATAATTCTTTTGACCAAATTGGCTAATTGTGATGTCAGGATGAATGAATGAGTAATCTTATTTGACAAAAGCAATTAAAATAATTGTTTTAAAGAGTAGTTAGTTAATAAGTTATTTATTTGGTATTTAGTACTTTAAGTGCTACTTTTGAGAATTATTAATTTAATTATTGTTATTATTTAGTTGGTAATTTAAAAAGTAATTATTGATTTTATTAGACAAAAGTAATTAGAATAAGTAATTTTATTTGACATAAAAGGTCAAATAACCGATAACGCTAAGGAAAGGAGAAGGAATCTCTTTTTCAAAAAAAAAGTTTGTTTTTAAAATCGCCTAAAAAGGCTTTTTAGGTCTTTATTTGATGCTCTAATTGGTAGTCCTAAAAAAATGGTAATTTGTTCAGAACAGGTTAAACTTCTCTCATTCTCTCCTTCCCATCTTTTGGTCTGTAATTATCAATCGTGTCATTGATTTTTGGAAAACTGGGAAAGTAACCGCCATTGATGAAAAAGTGTTTTAAACTATTTTTCTAAATAATTTAGTGTAGAGTTGGTGGCAGTTATTCAGGAGAATTTAGTTTATGTAATGAAATAAGAGTTCACTATTAAACCTAATCGAGATAATAGTTTCCGTTCTCGACTTAGCAACAAATGGTGATTTTGCCTCACTAGCAAGTTTTACTTAACAAGTTTTTAATTTTAGGTTACTATAGGCTTTTCTTCGTTCATTACTAGGCTGCAGCTACTGCTGCAACCAGGATGGAACAAGATTTGTAGGAAAGCAAAAAAAAAAAAAAAAAAAATCTGAACATTCTGAGTGATGTTTAGGCCCTTGTTGTTTGTAAGACAGAAAAATTCAGAAAGTTTTCTTTTTTATTTTATTTTAATCAAATAGAAAACAACAATGGGGTATAAAAGATGATGAAATAAAGAAAAGACAGAAAAAAATAAAATAATTTAAGGAAAATATGACAAAATGTCGATATAATTATTACCAGGAAGAAAATAAAACTACATTTATACTCAGAAATAACATCCCAAGATATCAGTTTTTTTTTTTTTTTTTTTTTTTTTTTTTTTTTTTTTTTTTTTTTTTTTTTTTTTTTTTTTTTAAGAGAAAAGAAACTTTCGGCAAAATAGAAACACTTTTGAAAATGGTCTCATTTTTTCTCATTTTATTTCGTTTTGATTATGGTCTTGTAAAACAGAAAAAAAACGGTAGAAAATGTGATTGAACTATTATCATTTAAATTTTCAAGGAAGTTTGTAAAACTTTCAGAGGAATTTGAATTATACGATATAAAATTTTCCAGAATTTTTTTTCTTTTTCTCAAAAATGAAAAACAGCACTGGAGCATAAACGATGATGAAATAAAATAAAAATAGAAAAAATGACTTTAGGAACAGAATAACAAAGAATCGTTCTAACTAACATCAGAGAGGAAAAATAAGTTGATTTCGAGAAATGAAATTCGGAAAACGTCAAAAGTTACATTTTCTGCAAAAAAAACTTTCTGAAAAAAACACTCTAAATGTGGTCTCTTATTTTCTTTTATTTCATTTGTGGCCTTGTAAAATACCGAAAAAAAAAATAATCGTTCATTTACGCTAATAAAAAAAAATTCGTATGATTTAAGTTGCAAGACGTACATTTTTCAGGGGATTGAAGAAAAATGGTCTTGGAATGTAAGAACTTCTTTTTTCTACAAAAAAAGTAAATAAAGAAAATTAGGCTTTTTTGCAAAAAAAAAGAAATACTTTTGTAACTGATCTTTGTTTTAAATAGCGTTCTCGTAACATCAAAATTTTTTTTAGCCTATTCCTTAGTGAAAAAAAAACAGAAAAAAACAAGTTTTTTTAAATGAAAGTAAGGAGCAGTATTAAAACTTAAAACGAACAGAAATTGCTCCGTGTATGAAAGGGGCTTTTCCTCCTCGACCCCTCGCCCTTTATGCTAAAGTTACACTCTTTCTCTTTTTAAAACAGTAAAGAAACAGTAAGAAACTTTAGCGTAAAGAGCGAGGCGTTGAGGAGGAAAAGCCCTTTTCATATACGGAGCAATTTCTGTTCGTTTTAAGTTTTAATGCTGCTCCTTACTTTCATTTAAAAAAACTCGTTTTTTTTTATTTAATTTCTGGACGTTTTTGAATTAATGCATGTTTTGATCTTGGCTATCCACAAATAAATAATTGAAACGAAATTTGCATATTAATTGATTGCAATAAATCGGAAGATTTGAGAAAAAAGGAGCGAGGGAGGAGGCCTAGTTGCCCTCTAATTTTTTGATTACTTAAAGAAGCAACTAGAACTTTTTACAAACGTTTTCATTGGTAAAAAATTTACGTAAATTACGAAATAACTTACGTAACGAACTTCTATATTTGTATTTTTTTATGGCGTATATGAGGGGGTTCGTCGATACCTCGCCCTTTACACTAAAGCTTAAATTGTGTCCCGATTCCTTAAGAATGAACTCTGAATCACAAAGGCCGTAGAATAAATAGTTGAAATTACTAAAAATACTTTAGCGTAAAGATTGAAATATAACGAGGAGGTAAATCCATCATATGCGTAATAATTTTGTTCGTTATAAGTTTTAATGCTGCTCCTTACTTTCAGTAGAAAAAACTTTTCATATTTATTTTTTCATTGTTTTTTCAAGTAATGCTGGAAAATCCTATACCCCCCTTCATTGAAATTCTCTTCCCCCATGAGAAGTTTCTCCATGGAAATATCCTCCCAGGTAACCCCCCCCCCTCAACTCTCCCCCCTAAACCAAAAAAAAAATCCCCCTGAAAACGTCTATACACTTCCCAGTAACCTTTACTATATGTAAACACAGGTCAAAGTTTGTAACTTGTAGCCCCTCCCACGGGGACTGTGGGGGAGTAAGTCGTCCCCAAAGACATAGTCATTAGGTTTGTCGATTATGGTGAATAAAATGGCTATCTCAGAATTTTGATCCGGTGACTTTTGGGAAAAATTAGCGTGGGAGGGGGCCTAGGTGCCCTCCAATTTTTTTGGTCACTTAAAAAAGGCACTAGAACTTTTGATTTCCGTTAGAATGAGCCATCTCGCGACATTCTAGGACCACTCAGTCGATACGATCGCCCCTGGGAAAAAAAACAAAACAAAAAAACAAATAAACACGCATCTGTGATCTGTCTTCTGGCAAAAAATGCGAAATTCCACATTTTTGTGGATAGGAGCTTGAAACATCTACAACAAGGTTCTCTGATACGTTGAATCTGATGGTGTGATTTTCGTTAAGATTGTATGACTTTTAGGGGGTGTTTCCCCCTATTTTCTAAAATGAGGTAAATTTTCTCAGGCTCGTAGCTTTTGATGGGTATAACTGAGCTTGATAAAACTTATATATTTAAAATCACAATAAAAATCCGATTCTTTTGTTGTAACTATTGGTATCAAAATTTTTAGAGTTTCGGTTATTATTGAGTTGGGTCGCTCCTTACTACAGTTCGTTTCCACGAACTGTTTGATATGCCTAGAAAAGATGCAATATTAGGAATTGAAACTTTCTAATTCATATTTTAGTAGATGGAGTATATTGTTTCGCAAGATTTGTCACTCATGAATGTTTTTTTTTTTTTTTTTTTTTTTTTTTTTTTTTTTTTTTTTTTTTTTTTTTTTAATACTGATGTATTGCTCGTGATATATTTTGGTTGCATAATGTAATTATATTATTTTGCTGTTTTAAGTGATAAGAAGGAAAAGGTATATAGAAAATAAAAACTAAAAATTTTGTAAAAATTTCTAAACACCAACAATGCCATTATAACCAAATGAGGTTTTGGAGGAGTAAATAAAGCTCTGAGGTTAAGGAGATTTTGGAGTTTCTTGGATACATACGAAAATTTATTTCTATGGACTGGGAGAGAATAGAGAAGCTAATGTTAGAGGGAGGGGGAGATTCCCATTTAGTCTGCCGATGCAGTATGCTTAGTTTTGGATTTGGGGGTGGTTCCAGGAATTGGTTCTACTGGCATCTCCCCCAACCCCTCTGATGGTCGCAAACTGTACCAATAATAGGGTCGTAGGGATGAAACATATCGAATCAGCTTCCCTATTCTCTCTCAGTCCATAGAAATAAATTTTCATATGTAACCAAGAAGTGCGGTGTAAAAATTCTATGTTCAGTGTTTCTGATAGTTTAAAATAAGGGGAAAATAAACAAATGACAATGAGGTCTGTAGAATGGAAGGGTAGCCTAGAGTGAGGAAGTTCTTTTTATTCTAATTTTTCGCTTTATTTTAATCTGAGATTTTGTTCTGATCATGTCTTTGGAGTTGATTGTATTTCCTTTTTAAGAGTTTTTGTTGCAGATTTAGTAGATTATTTTTCAACTTTATATAGATATAGAAGTGACCTAATGCGGTATTCTCTTTGTGAAACCATGTAATGATTTTTTTTTCTCATTTTAAGGTTTGTAATTTGCACGACATTTTGTTCAAAGAATCTTTTGTATTAAACACAGGTTGGAATATTATGTTTGTTGTAGATGACAAAAAAGTGGTTGCTGTAAGTGACGTATTTAACCTAAATTATAATTTTCATTTGACTTGTATATTAAATTGGGCTTTTTAACCTCCCTTTCTACTGTTTTCTTCATTAAATATTAAAATGCTCAAAATTTTATTCAAAATAAATCAAATCTACGAGTTATCTGCACTTAACCATGCATTCAATTCATCGTAACAGTTATCTGGTAGACTATTCTTGTACGCTAGGTTGGGGCTCTGATCCGTCTCCCTTCCCCTAAAATATTAAATATCCCTAAAATATAAAATATCCCCTAAAATATAAAAATATTTTACGGCTAAACATTTGTGCGGATGAAGGATGACAGTTTGCTGAAGATTGTCCCTTTTGGCCAACCGTTTGGGGCTACACGGAAAGCAGGTCGTCCTCGTCTGGGGTGGGAGGATGTCATAGATAAAGATTTAAAGGAAATGTGAACTTCCTTGGAGGGTGTAAAGAGGGAGGCCTTGAATAGATTAGGTTGGAGGAGGAGGGTAATTAGATATGTTGGCTTCAGGTGGCTTAGTGCTGCAGTGAGTTATAGTAGTAGTGGTAGTAGTAGTAGTTTTCAGTATCCCACTGTTATATATATTTTAACTTTTGCCTCCCCCACCCCCCAGTTAAATATTAAAATGCTCAAAATTTTATTCAAAATAAATCAAATCTACGAGTTATCTGCACTTAACCATGCATTCAATTCATCGTAACAGTTATCTGGTAGACTATTCTTGTACGCTAGGTTGGGGCTCTGATCCGTCTCCCTTCCCCTAAAATATTAAATATCCCTAAAATATAAAATATCCCCTTAAATATAAAAATATTTTACGGCTAAACATTTGTGCGGATGAAGGATGACAGTTTGCTGAAGATTGTCCCTTTTGGCCAACCGTTTGGGGCTACACGGAAAGCAGGTCGTCCTCGTCTGGGGTGGGAGGATGTCATAGATAAAGATTTAAAGGAAATGTGAACTTCCTTGTAGGGTGTAAAGAGGGAGGCCTTGAATAGATTAGGTTGGAGGAGGAGGGTAATTAGATATGTTGGCCTCAGGTGGCTTAGTGCTGCAGTGAGTTATAGTAGTAGTGGTAGTAGTAGTAGTTTTCAGTATCCCACTGTTATATATATTTTAACTTTTGCCTCCCCCACCCCCCAGTGTCCTTCCTAAGAGTTTAATTACGTTATATCTTGTTAAATGCCTTAGTTTGTGTAAACTTTAAAATTTCCGAAAATCTAGAATAGACATTGGAATATAAATATATATATATAAATATATATATATATATATATATATATATATATATATATATATATATATATATATATATATATATATATATATATATATATAAGCTCTCATGGTATTAAGCAGAACTTCCTCTAATCCTCCCTCCACCCCAGAAAAAGTCTTGTCAATAATAAACCTGGATTAATTGCAATACCAGGGAGTTGAAACCTAATTAAGTTTACAATATAAAACAAAACACAATTAGGAAATAAACAGAAGAAATTGAATAGAAGAAATAGAAGAGCATGAAGAATAGAAGAAATTTTCTTAGAGAAGAAAGAAAACTTTAATACTCCACCTCCCTCCCATCAGTTAGCCATCTTGACATGTTTTGTAGTTAAAAAACCAGATAAATCAATTAGCAAAAATATAGAGATCCAACGTTATTTCTAAAGTTGACTTCTAAGAATTCATTCCAGAATTTATTAGCAATTTTTATTAATGAACAGATGGCATCTTAGTACATGTTTAATAAATTTTAATGAGAAATAACATTGATTTTTATTTAATATTTGATTAAGCTGAACGTGACGTAAAAAAAAATTCCTAGTAAGAAGAATAAAATTTACGGAGCTGGATGCACGAGGTTCGCAAATACAGAATGTAATTCATTTTTTCCTTGGGAGCCCAAGAAGAAAGAATTTTACTGGTTTCTGGAGGGGGAGGGGGGTAGTTAAAGACACAAAAAGTATTTCCCAGTCCCCTTTACAAATTAAGAAAATCATACATATTTTAAGAATGCTATAACTGATGGGGGAGGTAATAACTGTACTATCTTTCTTAAGCCTCAACTAAAAGGAAGGGTTGTTAATCCCTTTCCCTCTAGCAAAGAAATTATAATGACTAAACACGTAGCGAAATGTTTAAACATCTCCCTTTTAAATAGGAGCGTAAAAGTTTAAAAAAGAAGAGGGGAAATGTTTTTTGGATATTTTTTTCGAATTGTTCAACCTATCCCTACACTAAAAATCAATTCCTTAGAATTTCTGAGTGTGGTTTGACTAAACAATTCGTAAAAATGTCACATTTATTTATATTTATTTGCTTATTAGTATTATTTGTTAATTAGTTGTCATCATTTTGTTATTAAATAAGTTTATTTTGCTTGCATGTTATAAAGCACTTGTCACACACTCCCAAATAAAACTTGATAAACAGAACTGAATCGAGCAAAGTCGAGGAGGGTAGAGTGAAAACGATTTTCCTTAAAGATAAAAATTTTTGATTTTTTTTTTATTATTATTATGGGTGCACCAAAATAAAACCGACAATGAATATACTTCTTATTGTTGGTTTTTTCATAAGCTTGGGGAAATTGGCCTGTTAATGGCTCCCTTAAAAACTTAAAAAACGATATCCTATTTGTCAAGCTAGATCAAATTATATCGCATATATTTGGCATAAAACATATTTAGAATCATATTAACCTGATACACAACA